>NW_005871048.1:46971325-46980283 GCF_000147115.1 Myotis lucifugus | reverse complement strand
GTCGCGGTTGCGCCTGGTCGTCTCTTCTCTCTGGGATAGGCATTTTGTGGCTCACGCTCTCGCCACGACGCAACAGGGACGTGCTCTTAGATCCCCCCCGACAGGGGCCCCAGGAAGAAGAAGAACAAGAGGGCCTCCCTCACCCCCTCCCGCGTCCCTCATGGTTTTGCCCCATGGCAGCCGGTCACGACACCGCACTTGGTTCTCATTTTCAGGTTTATTTGTGCTCCTTTCATTTTTCTGTCACCTTCCGAGAAGGGGAAACCAAACAAAAGAGTCTCTATTTCTTTCCAGGGCTTGTAAAGTAGAAGGTATTTGACAAAGGCGAGAGAGGGACTTGTGATTTAAAGCTGTACAGCCCTCCTTTCTCTGGTAGACCAGGAGAGTTTTCTCAAATACGGAGTTTCAAAGCTTTCCCTGTCTCCCCCCGGCCCCCTCAGGGATTTTTTCTTTTCTTTTTCTTTCTTTTCTTTTCTGGCCAGATACCTTTTTCAGCCATAGCGATGGGGATGTCGGAGCCGACTGAAGAGAACAATGCTATAGTGAGCCCCCTCCCCACATTTTTCTCCTGATTGCAAACGGCGTATTTCCTGCTCTTCCCATATTGCCGTGTACTTTAAATTGTAGTGGTGGACCGCGTACCTAATGCATGGGGAGAGGTTTGGAGGCATCGCTGTCTCTTATTTTTAATGATTTTTTCCGTAGTCAGTTCCTTTTATTCTTGTCTTTGGGGGTTCGGTGGGGATCGGTAGGGGCTCCAGGAGAGAATTGAGATTTGTTTTAATCCTGTCTGCTTAATTTGAATTTTAATGCAATCTGCAAACGTGATTTTCTGCATGGTCATTTATTTCCAAAGGCATCCCCTAGTGTTGCCTTTTCTAGTTTCAGCACCCTATCCTTCTCTCATAGAGGGGGTTCAACTTTTGAGGCTACCCATCCATCCATCCATCCCTTTTTTTTTTTTTAAAACCCAATTAACATACTTTCAAGTTTTTGTTTTTTTTCTCGTTTCCTGCTGCCAGGTTGAAACGGATTGAAGGTATCTATGGATCCTCAGTATAACTAACTAGAGTTTGAGAATTTTTATGGCTTGGCTGGCAACGTTGAGGTTTTTTTTTTCTTTCTCCCCTTCTGTGCTTGATTCTGCTTGCAAGCAATGAGGAATGACAGGAGAGCACATAGGGAGGGTTTCTTGGCTGATTGCATTTAAGCCAGGAATTCACTGTGAAAATAAAGCCAAGGAGTGATAAATAAAAGATGCAATCTTCTCTAGGAGACAGACACACAGCATGGGCTTTGCCTGCTTTCATCAGTGAAGAGGCCTGGGCGAGTTGTAAAAGAAAATACTAACTTTTTGAATAGTCCCCAAAGGGGAAGGAGACCACTGAATGGAGTTGGCATTGGTTCGTGTGAAGTAAGTAGCATGCTGCTGCTTACAGTTTTGAAGAGTTGACCACCCTTTAGAAACACATACGTGCTAAACAAGTGCTGCAGAAATTGTGGAAAATATTTTTCTCCCCCTCTGAGTTCTGCCAATTTTCTTAACTTCCAAGTTGTACTACTTGTTGTGCCAGTCAGCTTAGAGATGGAAGGTTGTTAAATGCCTGGCAGCTGGCACTGAGATAGAAAACTTAGGACCAGAATTTCTTTCTTTCTTTTGTTTTTGATGGAGAATGGAGAGAGTAGCTAGATTAACCATCTAATTTAGCTCTCAGTGGTGGTTTGAACTGGAATACTAACTCAAGAGGCTTATTTTATAATTTTGTGATTTGAGGTAGAACTCTTTTTCACTTCAGGACATGAAATGAAACAACAGAGCGTACAGCATTGATAGCATCATGAGCGATTTTCTGGTATTGCAAAATTACAAGTTTGTATAAGGAGTATTTATTGACTTTTGTAGAGATGATTAAATTATAATTACAATAGGGAAAATCTAGTTCACTTCCACTGTTGAAAATTATTTAATGATTGAGGGACAAAGAATTTAGACATCCCCAGGAATTGAACAGACTTGCTAGTTATTTTTCAACTCCTAGGCTTTAAGAAGACATTTAAAGGAAAAAAAATAGCCCTAACCGGTTTAGCTTAGTGGATAGAGCGTCAGCCTGCGGACTGAAGAGTCCCAGGTTCGATTCTGGTCAAGGGCATGTACCTTGGTTGCGGGCACATCCCCAGTAGGAGGTGTGCAGGAGGCAGCTGATCGATGTTTCTCTCTCATCGATGTTTCTAACTCTCTATCCCTCTCCCTTCCTCTCTCTAAAAAATCAATAAAATATATATTTTTTTAAAAAAAGGAGAAAATACACTCTCAGTGTGGTAGTTGTAAGTAGTGTTTCATTGGTGCAGAGCTCTCCATTAGCTGATTACAGGAGCAGTGGTTCTCAACCTTCTGGCCTTTTAAATACAGTTCCTCATGTTGTGACCCAACTATAAAATTATTTTCGTTGCTATTTCATAACTGTAATGTTGCTACTGTTATGAATCGTAATGTAAATATCTGATATGCAGGATGGTCTTAGGCGACCCCTGTGAAAGGGTCGTTCGACTGCCAAAGGGGATGCGACCCACAGGTTGAGAACCGCTGGTTTAGAGGAAGCGTAAGTTGACTTATTTTTGTTAAATAATGACATATTAGAACTTATATGTAAATATTATTGATACCATTTAAGCGATGATTTAGAAGTCACATTAAAAAGTTTTGCCTGGGAAAGACTTATCTAATATGGTCTAAAATTTTAATTATAAGGGAAAATAAATGCAATTGCATAGAAATATGTAAAAATTTCCTGTTGGACTGAAACAGCTAACTGGGGCAAATATTTGTAGCATGCTCGACCAAAGGCTGGCAGAGAACTCCAAAAAAATTGGTTAAAAAAAAGATGAATAACCCAGTAGAAAAATGGGTAACACATTCACAAAGAAATGCACACGATTGAGCTTAACTCATCTTCACTCTTTTATAAAGAAACACAAGTAAAAATAACATGCTGTCTTCATCTATCACATTACTAACAAGATGGGTAGGCAGTACTCAAATAGATTGAGGAGATGGTGGGCGAAGAGGATGCTGCTTCCCTGCTTGGCACAATATTTTTTAGTCATTTCTAGAAATTTTTCTGCACAGAGTTGGTCTGTACAGTGAGCAATACCCGTTGCTATAAGGTTTGCAATTCTAAAAGGTTGGAATCATTCTACACTTTTATCAGAAGAGCCCTCGCTGGTTTGGCTCAATGGATAGAGCATCGGCCTGTGGACTGAAGGGTCCCAGGTTCAATTCCAGTCAAAGGCACATGCCTGGGTTGCAGGCTCGGACCCCAGTAGGGGGCGTGCAGGAGGCAGCCGATCAGTGATTCTCTCTCATCATTAATGTTTCTATTCCTCTTTCCCTCTCCCTTCCTCTCTGAAATCAATAAAAATATATTAAAAAAAAGAGAAGGGAACTGATTAAAAAGTACTTGTGGAATACTATGCAACCATGAAAAAAGTGAAGTAGATTTATATGTACTGACAAGAAAAGGTGATCTGAATATTTTGTTTAAAAACAAGCTAATTGTTCATATAGTATGCTGCAATTTCTGTTTAAAACAAAAAAAGACATACATATAGATGCATAAACATGTCTCGAAAGGTTGCACAATCATTGAATAGTGGAGAAAGATGGAGAAGGGCTCTTAAGTGAATAGGCAAGGTTTTGTGAGGAATTTTACTTTTCATTTTATGTCAGTCTTACGGTTAGATTGTTCTTAAAAACTAAAAGCATGTATTTTTGTAATAAAAATCTAGGAAAAATTATTCTTGTGTTTTTAGTTCATTTATATTTTTTGTTTTGGGTGTGTGTGTGTGTGTGTGTCCCCTTTCTGAAGACCTGGTTGCTGTACATCCATTTTTGGGGGGCTTTGAAACACAGTTTCCTTATTTGTGACTAAATAATCACTTTTAAAAAAGGCAAATCTCAAAACAAAACTAGGGTTTTATATAAGAAGGAAATAGTTAATTTTTAAAAGGAGTTGCTTTTATTTTTTTGCTGATTACTTTTTCACTTTGGTAAACACTTTTATGGTCTTTTAAGATTCATAACTTAAAATATTGTGTTTTGGGGGTGGCAAGGCAATAAAAGGTGGTCGTTATTAGAATTAAGATGGATAAAAATTTTAATTAACTAATTTATTTAGGGTTGATTTGTTGCCCTTTCTTTGAGTATTTTGATTTTCTTTACAGACCGGAGGTTATTATATAAAGATGTGATACTAAATTACTTTTAGAATTGGATGTTTTACTTATTGGTGATGGTACATTTTACTGAATGCATTTTCAAGACTAAAGTAATTAATACAGAACAATTTTGAATCAGGTATTACACTTTTTTTGCCTTTTGATTAATGGAAAAAGTACATAAAAGAAAATTTGAAACGGTGCATATGTATTTTTTATTTTTTATGTGAATTGCGATGTGATTTCCTTACAAATTGGGTTTTGAAAGTGAGTTCCTCATCTGTGTTCAGCATTGTTCTGAGGAAAGTTAGGTTTTCAATTTTAGCTGAACAGATCTTGGGATTTGTTATAATACTTAGTTCTCTGATGGTTAGTATTGGTTCAAATCTAAAGTATTCAGGAGACAATACTTTTGTAGCTATATAAGATTTCAACAATACTGGAAGTTGGAATTGCAGATGTGGATTAAGAAAGCATTTCTACTCTTCTTCAATCTTTTTAATTTCTTGCCACACACTTGTATTCTGAGTACACCCTTGGATTGTAAAAGAAAAGGCCATTCCTATTGTTTGTTTGTTTCCCCCAGCTTTGCATTTAATTTCATCCCTTTGCAGATTTGAGACTTTGATGCCTTTCCTTTTAAAAACTACAGGATGCCTGTGGAATATGTGTTTTAATAGAAGAAATACTGCAATTAATTGAGCAAGTCAGGTTATAATTGTCTTGAGTATGTCCTGGCCGGTTTTTGAGATGTTTATCCTGGGCCTTTTTTCTTTTCACAATGGATAATCAATTGCTTTCAATTCTAACTCCAAATGTTTCCTTTGGAAAGACACAGACCAGCATATATTTTCTGCTCACACTCATATTAAGAGAGTTCAATTAATGTATGATTTCAGCTAGTAATATGTTCAGTGAACAGGATGGCAGTGGAGGAATGACTGATGTTTTCTTTTAAGAAAGCTATACCTTTGAAAAATTACACAGGTGGCCCTGCCTGGTGTGCCAGTTGCTTGAGCGTTGTCCTGTGCACCAGGAGGTTGCCAGTTTGATTCCTGGTCCAATTCCTGGTCTGGGTTGCATGCTCCAGTCTCCATTAGGGGGTGGGGGTGGGGGGGCGGTGCAGGAGGCAGAAGATTTGTGCTCTCAAATTGATGTTTTTCTCTCCCTCCCTTCTCTCTCTAAAAATCAACCTATTCTTTAAAAAAAAATTACACGATTAGATCTATACTAATTCACATGCTTGCATGCTTTATTATTTTTGTTAGAAAATTAATTTTCTTCAATGATGCAAAATGAATCTTTGTTGTCTTTACTTTAAGACGCTTACTTACATATACATATGATAAACTCGTTGCATTAGAAATTTTTTTAAATTTATTTTTTTAATATATATTTTTATTGATTTCAGAGAGGAAGGGAGAGGGGAAGAGAGATAGAAACATCAATGATGAGAGAGAATCATTGATTGGCTGCCTCCTGCATGCCCCCTACATGTGCCCCGGCATGTGCCCTTGACCGGAATCGAACCTGGGACCTTTCCAGTCCGAAGGCTGATGCTCTATCCACTGAGCCAAACCGGCTAGGGCTGCATTAGAAATTTTTATAGGGCAGTCATTAAATTTGAACTGCTGTTGACCCTCAACTGTTATATTTGAGGACAAATATCCTAGAAAAGAAAGCAGATTACAGGTAAGTATAAACATTTTAGAAACAAAGCAGATTATAGGCCATTATTTATTAGATGGTAATATAATAAACTACATGGAACCTACAAAACCATTTTTAGTCACCTTTCAAATAACTATAATACAATTTTTTTTTTTTTTTTTTTTGCTGGCTGCTTCTCATTTATTTTCCACTTGGTGCAAGGCACATGGCTATGGGGTGTTAGGCAGGCTTGCGTGTGGCTTGGGTAGTAAAGACTGGGGCTCTCTCAACTTCGCTGTTTTGATATAAAAGAACCCAACTGCTTCTGCTTGCTGCAGCCGGCCTAGTCTACGCCAGGTGGGGTGAGAGGGAAGGGGATGGAGGAGGGGGGGAGGGGCTCAAAGCCTAGCGCCTCTGGAAGTCTGGTGGCTGGTGCTGGCTACTCAGGATGGGGGCCCAGCATTGACTTTGCCAGGCTGGCCGCCAGGCTGCTTCCTTGTGGCTTCCCGAGCCAGGTCACAGGTGATCATGCTGCTGGAGGCCTGGGGAGATTCCGAGTGCTCTGGGGACTCCAACACTGTGGCCATGAATGGGAGAGTGGACTTCCCAAAAAAGAAGCTTGCCCACCAGTGACCCGGGTCGGCTTTGGGGAGACCCGGGTGGTGGGGGATGGCTTCCCCAGGGTACTGGGCACTTCCACAGGAGCTGTTACTGGAAGTGGAACCACGGCGGCGCCGGTAGTAGTCGTGGGTGGCCACGAGTGAGCCTCTGGAGGGGATGGCGGCCATGCCCTTGCTTGTGCACTGGTGGAAACCTTGGCGGTGACCCCTCGCGGACCTCGGCGCGCGATAACGGGATAACGGGGGCGCTAGGCCAGGGAGCCCATTTGCAGAGGAGACCGCGGGAGGCCACACCACGGAGACGCGCGGAGGTCACTATGATACAGTTTTAAGAACAGTACGTTCTCACAGTAAAAAAACCTAACTTAATTTTCTTGGCTTATTAACTTTTTGAGATAGCTAACTAAATGTTTAGGGATTACTGTAAATTAGAAAACATGAGCTGTTTCCTCCTTTAAATGGATGGGAATACTCTCCATCTCTTTCTGAGAAATTAGTATCAAGTGATAATTTTGAGAAAAACATTGCATTACATAGTCTTGTCCCATGAGAAGTGACTCTTGTTCTCAATCCTAGCCAGAGTCTCTAAATAAATAAATAAAAAGTGTGTTGGTTATATTTGTTTAAAAAATCTGAGTATCTTTCCAGTTTTTGCTTTCAGTGCCTGTGTTCTGCTGAGAATACACTTTGTACATAGTTTTCAATTCTTTAAAAATAATAGGTAGCCAGGCTTTGGAGAGAATGCAGTGCAAAATCTGCTTTTCATTTTGAACTTAAAGATTGCCTTTCAGCTGATAGTAAATGAACTCTGTTACTAAGGGTATGCAGTTTTATATTTGTGGAAATCTTATGTGAGAATTAGTTTTGAGTCAGCTAACATATATTTACATATATTTATTTATGTATTTGTAACTAAGTTGATCAAAAGTGAGCAGAAAAAGAGACAAATGAATCCAGGTGTCATTTGATTATGGTTACCTCAAGCATATTTCAGTGACTTCTGTGTATAGATACAGTTCCATTTCTTCTTAAAACAAAATATGCTAACAGATGAGAAGCTATTTTTATACAATATCTTGCATGATAGCCGTTATCAACTTATAGAGCTATGTAGGTTTTAGAGATGAAAAGATGACATAAATTCCAGCCTTTTCCATTTTGCTGATGAGAAATCTGAGGCATAGACATATTGAGTAATTTGAAAAGTTAAATTTTGTGTCTCTTTCCACTGCTTGGCTACCTCTTAATTTGCTGGGAGTGTTTGGTAAATCTCAGAAAAATCTTAGAAATGAGAACAATATTTTTTTGTTGTTTGTTAATCCTCACCCAAGGATATTCCCCCCCCCCCCCCCTTGATTTTTCAAGAGAGTTGAAGGGAGGGAGGGAAGAAAAGAGAAAAAGGGAGAGAGAGAGAGAGAGAGAGAGAGAGAGAGAGAGAGAGAGAGAGAGAGAGAAAAGAAAGAAAGAAAGAAAGAAAGAAAGAAAGAAAGGTAGATGTGAGAAAGACTCATTGATTGGTTGCCTCCTGCACGCACCCCACTCCAGCTGGGGATCGAACCTGCAACCCAGGTACGTGCCCTTGACTTGAATCAAACCCTCGAGACCCTTCAGTGCCTGGGCAGATGCTCTAACCACTTAGAAACATCGGCCAAGGCAGAGGAACAATATTCTTGAATGTAAATTGACTGAACTGTTGCAGAGTTTATTTTGCTAACATTTCTTTGAATGTTATAAAAGTATTTCTAGACAGCATTTTAATTTTAGGCCACATTCTAATAGCTTCAGTTAAGCAATGATTCTAGCATACTAAATACATGGTAGTGTAAAACATTTGTAGACATTTTTGGAAATTGTAGAGCTGTTCTAAAGTGAGGTTAAAATTCAGGAAAAGTTAGTTATGATTGCTAACTATTTGAATATTACAGCTGTGTGAATATACATGAAATTATGCATACACCCATGTAATCAAGAATTTACTAAAAGTTTAGTGCTTTGACTGCTCTGAATTTAGTATGTTTATGAAAACTTATCTAGTAGTGTCTGTATTTGACTTGTTTTTGTACATTTTTCAGTGTGTTGTCAGTCCCTCCACCTTCATCATCAGTGAATGGTATACACATAACCCCTAGATACACTTTATTCACATAATTGATGTGGCTTCAAAACTTAGTGACCTCTCTAATTTTAAAGTCCTCTTTGATTTGGTGCTTTTCTTCACTGAGCTGAACATAATTTACCTGAGCCTCCTAATACTACTGCAACAATATCATCTGTATAAAAGCCTAAGCAACCGTTGACTGTTAGACCGTTTGCTATGTCGTGCACTGGCCACCAGGGAGCAGACACTCAATGCACAGGAAACCTGGAACAGGCTGATGACTCAGAGGGGAGGGGGAGAAGGGCAGGAAGAGATTAACCAAAGGTCTTATATGCATACTAGAGTCTTGGTGCACCATGGGGTCCCTCGGCCTGG
>NW_005871048.1:46942786-46971225 GCF_000147115.1 Myotis lucifugus | reverse complement strand
GCGAGAGGGCGCAGGCCAGGCCGAGGGACCCCACTGGTGCATGAATCCATGCACCAGGCCTCTAGTTTTATTACTAATACTAATAGCAGTTAACACTTCCATTATACTTAACCATTGCCAGATACTGTTCCAAGTACTTTATATTTCTTTTCTTTTTTTTAAATATACATTTTTATTGATTTTAGAGAGGAAGGGAGAGGGAGAGAGAGATAGAAATATCAGTGATGAGAAAGAATCATTGATTGGCTGCCTCCTGCATGTCCTCTACTAGGGATTGAGCCTGCAACCTGGGCATGTGCCCTTGGCCGGAATCAAACCAGGACCCTTCAGTCTGCAGGCCCACACTCTATCCCCTGAGCCAAATTGACTAGGGCATACTGTCTTATTCTTGAGTATATTTCTTTTCTTTTAAAATAATTTAAAATGTTTTATTTATTTATTTTTTATTTTTGTTGTTAATTCTTACCTGAGGATATTTTTCCATTGATTTTTAGGGTAGTGAAAGAGGGAGGGAAAGACAGAAACATTGATGTGAGAGAAACACATTGATTGGTTGCCTCCTCAATGAGACCTGTCAGGGAGCCTACAACGAAGATACATTCCCTTGACCGGAATCGAACCCGGGGCCATTCCCTTGACCAGAATTGAACCCGGGGCCCTTTGGTCCACAGGCCGTTGCTCTATCCACTGAGGCCAAACTGGCTAGCGCAGCACTTTATATTTCTTAACAGAGGTATGAAGCACTTTTTAAAAAATGTTTTTATTGATTATCAGCGAGGAAGAGAGAGAGAGAGAGAGAGAGAAACATCCATGATGAGAGAGAATCATGGATCTGCTACCTCATGCACGCCCCCTAATGGGGATCGAGTTCACAGCCTGGGCATGTGCCCTGACCAGGAATCAAACCAGTAACCTCTTGGTGCACAGGATGATGCCCAACCACTGAGCCACCGCAGTCGGGCCCTATGAAGCACTTTTATTCTCATGTTAACTGATGAGGAAACAGAAGCATAGGAAAAAAAGTGCTAGTAACTTTTGTTCAAGGTCACACAGGCTGGTAAATTATGGAGCTAGAAACAGCCTGTCTGACTGGTACTTCTACTGTCTAGCTAGTACTACCTGTGATGCATCATCTACATATATAAAAAGCCAGCAACCATAACCCCGGAATGACTGGTCACTATGATGCCCACTGTGGCCAGCGAACTGGCCCGATCTGGGGGTGAGGCTGGCTGGCCAACCCCACCCCCGATGGGCCCCCACCACCCCAATTGGCCCGCAGCCCCTCCCCTCCATTGGCCCTGCCCCTAATTGCCTGCCCCCTACCCCAATAGGGGGCAGGGCCAGCCCATCAACCGCCTGTGGCCCCACCCCCCGGCAGGCCCCACCCCCGATGGGCCCCCACCACCCCATGGGCCTGCGGCCCCTCCCACCAGCCAGCTCCGCCCCTGATCGGCCCCCCACTCCGATCAGGGGCAGGGCCGACCAGCCAACCACCCATGGCCCCTCCCCCAGGCCACTGGTCCCCCATCAGCCTCCCCTACCCCATTTGGGGGCGGGGCCAGTTGGCCCACTGCCCATAGCCCCTCCCCATGGCTGGCCCCACCCCTCCTGATCAGCCCCCACCACCCCTATCCACCCGTGACCCCTCCCCCCAGCCAGCTCTGCCCCTGATTGCCCCACCCCCACACCAATTGGGGGTGGGGCCGACCTGCCCACATCCCCTCCCCATGGCCAGCCCCGCCTCCAATTGGTCCCCTCCACCCCAATCGGGGGCTGGTCCCCTCAGTCAATTGCCCACAGCCCCTTCCCCCAGCCAGCCCAGCCCTGATCAGGGGCAGGCCAGCTGGCTAACCTCCAGCAGCTGCCTCCTTCTGAAAGGCCCTGCCCCGATCCACCCCTATTGGGGCCGGGCCGGCCAGACCCCACCCGTGCACAAATTCATGCACTGGGCCTCTAGTCATTAAATAAGATAAACCTAAAGAAGGTTCATCTCTAGGTTTATAGTCTCTTGCTACTTTCTAGAGCAGCCGTGGGCAAACTACGGCCCGCGGGCCGGATCCGGCCTGTTTGAAATGAATAAAACTAAAAAAAAAAAAGACCGTACCCTTTTATGTAATGATGTTTACTTTGAATTTATATTAATTCACACAAACACTCCATCCATGCTTTTGTTCCGGCCCTCCGGTCCAGTTTAAGAACCCATTGTGGCCCTCGAGTCAAAAAGTTTGCCCACCCCTGTTCTAGAGTGTCTTTCACTGTGGCCAGAATTTTAACTTGTATTCATAGCTATGATTTTTAAGGTGTATTTTTAAAATTTGACTTGAAAACCTGCATTATAAATTCCTTTTATGAGTGAGTTTCAGCTTTGGAGGAAGGTTGTGTGGGGTGATTTTGTCATCTTCTATCAGACATTCTAAACTTTTAAATGAGGAATGACATGTAGGCTAGATCTAATTGTGGTATATATGCAGTGAAGGCAATTTTTCAAAGTATATTAAAGAAATATATCTATCTCATTTAAGCACCTTTTTAAATGTTATGATTAAACATTATACTATTAATTATTGCTGGTAAGATGATTTAAATTCTTTAAAAGAGAGAGTTTATTGGGAAGATGTTAATTGGAAGGATGTAATAGAACCTGCCAGTACATTGAAACTCTTACTAACTGAATAAGCTGATCACATAAATTGGAAGCTCATTTAGTGAATTATTGTGCTTAAAATTCAGGTGACTCCTTGCCTGATCCTGGCTTATGTAACACTCTGTTTACTTAAAGCATTTTTCATTGTTAATTGATGTCAGATCCATAATGTTGGAAGGTATTATACAGAAAATATGATTAAAAAGATAGCATGTAGAGTAAGTCTACAGAAACAAGGTTTAAATTTTTGTACTTAATTTAATTACACCAGTACAGTTTAGAAGTGTACCTGTTAAATATTTGCTGACAGTGACCAGCTTTTTTATATGTGAAGTATAGATATTTTATAATTTCAGTGTAAAGGGCAGAGCCTGGAGTCTCTTCTAGTGTTGCTATTGGTCTGGGTAAAGGCCTGCAGAAGTCCAAAGGTAGCATACTGAATTTGTTATTGTGGAACCTTTGCATCCTGCTACTGCTTTATATGAACTCATTTCTACAAAGATGGTGGTCATGAATTTTATAAGTATTTGTCATAAAATAAACATTTAAAATTCAGGTAACAGAAGTTTATAATTGATTGTTGTATTTGAGTAAGGACTTTTTAAAATGTCCTGTTTCTTTAGCATTCTTTAAGCTTTCTTAGCACTTAAGATTTTGTACTCTTGCCAACATTACTAGTTTTCTCTTCCTTCCCTCCCCCAATTATCACCTGTGTAACTTTTGTCTTATACTTTCTATACTTTCTCCAGACCTGCAGTAAAGCTGAGGACTGAAGTGACCAATGTCTGCTTTGTGATGATGGTGGAATCAAGTGAGACTTGAAGTCAGGAGATGGAGTAGCCTCAGAGCTTCAGCTTCTCCCCTCCTTCCTTGTCTCCCTCCCTCCTTCCTTTCCTCCTTCCCTTACTACCCTTATTCTCTCCCTTCCTTTTTTGGAATGGGGGAATGGAGTAGGAGGAGAGAGAAGTAGGAGGGAGTGATAGGGAAAAAGGCAAGAAATTGGAAGAGGTAGGAAGTACCAACGATGAGAATGTACTCCACTCCTTTCTTTCCCTGTAATTGTCTCCTCCCCTCCAACCTCCCTTGATTTAGGGAAATAAAGCTGAGGTCACAAGGACCTATGTATTCTGCTGCTTGGCTGCTATTTTTAGCTTGGCTCCACATTAGGCTGGCACCAGGCCATGATGGCACAGGGCCAATGCATTGTGGGACTGCTGGCAAGTTTCAAAAACCTGATTTTTCAGGTATCAGACTAATTTTCAGACATTCTACTGTGATATTCTACTTACCTCTACTTTTACTAAATGGATGTGCATGTTTTTATTTGTCTTTTGGCTTTTTAAAGAAGGGATTCATTAAAAAAAATATTGTTGAAAGTATTACATATGTGGGACTCATTTTTGATAGTATTATACTACTATAGCTATTTTGGATGGAAGAAAGATTTAAGAATTGCCTTATCAGGTCAGACTTACATCCAGCTCAATAATTTTGGTTTTGTGGCAGCACCAAGAGGTGTGAAATTTGCCCGATTGATTTAATGTGCCTTGGGCATCTTTAAAATTGCCATTGCTGTTGAAGTGTGGAGTTTCAATTGGTTCATATAATTATAGGTGTCATCAGACATTTAACAAAACATGTATTTATTTTTATGCAGTTATCAGTGTTCCCTTTGCTAACAAAGTTGTCTGTGTTTAGGTTTAGTTAGTGCTATAGGAATATGTAGGAATAAAAAAGCCCACTATTTATTCTCGTAGGAAGCAGCTAGGTTTTGGTTGAAATATCAGTATTTGGGTCTAGATTTTATATACCTTAGAGCCAGTATTTATGTGGGTTGTATTTGCAAATTGGGTTTCAAACTTTTGGATGCACGTGTAAACTTGATTATCAATTGTACTCACAAAGAAAAAATATATTGTATTTGCTCTTGAGTAATTTTGGAAAGAAGTAAAAAGAATGTCACATTGTGAATCTGTATCTTTGGAAGGGACTTTGGTAAGAATAACAGTATTTATATTCTTTCCATAGCGGTACACAGGAAAGCTGAGTGTAGGTTAGGGATGATGTTTGGTGTACCGTGGACTACACTAAATATGAATAGAAATAGGGATGATAATTGTTAGGCTTATTCAATGAATAGTGGTGTAACGTATTTAGATCTGTTGGGTGTCAGGAAAACATTTAGTTAGTGCATTGATCTGATGTCCTTCTTAAGATAGCACAAAATAATTGGCCAAAATAACTAGAAATAGAATCAAATTGATTTCTCCCTCCCCCCCTCACTTTAATGTAACTATTAGGTGAATTCTGCTGAATTCAATTTTGTGAAATAAGAAAGTATAAGGTGAAAAACACACAATACGATTAAAAAGTGGGAAGAAGACACCCGGATAGACATTTCTCCAAAGAGGACTTACAGATGGCCAATAGACATAAAAGATATTCAGCATTACTAATTAGAGAAATGCAAATTAAAACCACAATGAGATATTTTACAACTGTCAAAATGGCTATCATCAATAAATTAGTAAACAGTAAGTGTTGGTGAGGATGTAGAGAAAAGGGAACCATTGTACTCTGTTGGTGAGATTGCAAATTGGTGTAGTCATTATGAAAAACAGTATGGAGGTTCTTCAAATAATTAAAAGTTGAACTACCATATGACCCAGAAATCCCACTATCCCACTTCTGAGTATTTATCCAAAGATATGTACACCCTTGTGTTCAATTGCAGCATTAATTGTAATAGCCAAGATATGAAGCAATTTAAGTGTCCTTTGATATACCATTGGATAAAGATGTGCTATATATATATATACAATGGAATATTACTCAGCCATAAAAAATGGAATCTTACCATTTGCAACAATATGGATGGATATAGAGGGTGTTATGCTCAGAGGATGTTATGCTCAGTGAAGTAAGTCAGACAGAGAAGGACAAATACTGTATGATTTAACATATGTGGAATTGAAAGATTAAAATACATGAACAAACAAAACAGAAACAAACATAAATAGAGAACATTTTGATAGTTACCAGATGGGAGGGGAGTTGGGAGGCTGGGTGAAAAAGGTAAGGGGATTAAGAAGTACAAATTGGCAGTTACAAAATAGTCACGAGGATATAAAGTACAGCATAAGGAATATAGTCAATAATATTTTAATAACTCTCTATGGTGTCAGGTGGGAAGTATCAGGGGGATCACTTTGTAAGTTATATAAATGTGTAACCACTACGCTGACCCCCGAAACTAATATAATATTGAATGTCGCTTGTAACTGAAAATAAAATTTTTCAAAAAGTGTGAGGGATTAGTGAAAGGTGAGTTGCCGTTCTAATAGCATATAGGAGGCAGATGTTATAGAGTTTATTTAAATTTTTATATCTTAAAATGAGAAACTTACATTGCGGATAACAGCCAGTTTGCTGTTACCGATCCAAGAATATTTTATTACTTAGGGTGAAAACAAAAATTTAGGAAATAATCAGAATGTCTTGGGGAAAGAATATTGACTGAGTGTCAAGTATATTGAACTATATCACAGTGTAGTAATTATACCATATGGTATCTGCAGTTAGAGGTTATGGTAGATATTCGAAAAGTGGCTTGGAGATACAACCATTAATCTATGTATATATATTTCTGCAGATAGGTGTACGTGTGTGTGTGTGTAAAATTTAATATGATGCATAGAACATTGTAATCTACTGGATGGTAGTAGGTAAATGACAATCTTTTGGATCCTTAATTTAATATAGATTTTATTTAGGTGAGTCATGTAAAAGATGTCAGCTCCAGCTTAACTAACAAGCTTGATTAAAACCAAAGCCCAGAAGGTAGTTTGACTAGTGCTGTTTAGCGTATGAGCAAATTGCTCAAATGACGTTCCTTATTGGAACTTGTCAGAGCAGTTTCTTTGGAGTTTTCATGGATCTCTTTGCAACTTAATAAAAAGGCATTTTGTCTAAGCTGTTTCATAAATAGCAGGAAATTCCAAAGTACTGGATAGTATTGCATTTTTGCTTTCAAAAAGGACTTTTGTGGTGGGAAAAACAGTTTTGTAAAAACTATTTATTTTAACAGTTTATATGGCAAAGTACTTTTATTTTAAAATGGACAGATTTTTTAAACATTCTTATATTAACAGTAATTTAAGTTTCATCCATGATTTTTCATGCTCATTTATTTTTTATAGTTTGTTTGCAGAGTTTATAATATTAGATTTGTTAGAAAAAAATTGGAGATACCAGATCAATGACTGATTTTATTCAAATTTCAGTGTATGTATTAGGTCTGAATTGGTATTAGTAGCTCATAGCTTAGCAGTGGGTTGTCTTTTGCTTTTGATAAATCATGAAGCTTTTGTGAAATTTATTTTTTGACACATAATGATATGCTTTGTATTTTTTAAACTGTGTGTGTGTGTGTGTGTGTGTGTGTGTGTTTTGGATTTGGAGAAGGACTGTGGTAGTGATGGGCTAAGTGGTGGTGGGATAAACTCAAGAAAGCACAAATTTAAGTAGCTATGTTTAAATATATAGAGGGTTCCTTTCCTCCCCCCTTTTCAGTTCAGGAATTTATGTTTCATTGTGCTGCTTATTTAATGTCATTATATAAAAACTCATATTTTTACTTACCCCCCCCCCCCCATTCTTTCTGTTAATGATAGTGACAGTTCAGAATGTAGTCTGTGAAAGTTCACGGTATGACAGTCTATTTTATGGTGGTATTAGGGATGTATTGACTATTGTATCTCTAAAAGGCTAATTTTAAAAATTCACTTCTTAAAGTGATGATTCCATCTTTGAGCCTTTACAATTTTGGAGCAGCTAGTTTTCTCCTTTTTGGTTTGCCTTTTTAATAATTTAGAATTGAGTTTTGACAACTCTTCAAGAAGCCTTATTTAATAAATCTAGAAAAATCTATATATCCTGACTCTTTCAAGAAGCCTTACTTGAGAAATCTACAACCATCGTATTGTTTTTAAAAAGATATAGTAACGCGTCTGGCTCCCGCTCTCACAGCCATTGCAGTACATTGAGCTCCATAGAGACAGCGCCGGGGCAAGTGTGAGCCGGCCGGGCACTGGGTGACTGTGTGCTCGCTGAGGGAAAGTAATTAAACCTGGGCAAAGGAGATCCTAAGAAGCCGAGAGGCAAAATGTCATCGTTTGCTTTCTTTGTGCAAACTTGCTGGGAGGAACAAAAGAAGAAGCACCCAGATGCTTCAGTCAACTTCTCAGAGTTTTCTAAGAAGTGCTCAGAGAGGTGGAAGACCATGTCTGCTAAGGAGAAAGGAAAATTTGAAGACATGGCAAAGGTGGACAAGGCTCGTTATGAGAGAGAAATGAAAACTTATATTCCTCCTAAAGGGGAAACAAAAAAGAAATTCAAGGATCCCAATGCACCCAAGAGGCCTCCTTCGGCCTTTTTCTTGTTTTGTTCTGAGTATTTCCCAAAAATCAAAGGAGAGCATCCTGGCCTATCCATTGGTGACATTGCAAAGAAGCTGGGAGAGATGTGGAATAACACTGCTGCAGATGACAAGCAGCCTTATGAAAAGAAGGCTGCTAAGCTGAAGGAGAAATATGAAAAGGATATTGCTGCATACTGAGCTAAAGGAAAGCCTGATGCTGCCAAAAAGGGAGTTGTCAAGGCTGAAAAAAGCAAGAAAAAGAAGGAAGAGGAAGAAGATGAGGAAGATGATGAGGAGGAAGAGGTGGAGGAAGATGAAGAAGAAGATGATGATGAATAAATTGGTTCTAGTGCAGTTTTTTTTCTTGTCTATAAAGCATTTAACTCCCCTGTACACAGCTCACTCCTTTTAAAGAAAAAAATTGAAATGTAAGGCTGTGTAAGATTTGTTTTTAAACTGTACAGTGTCTTTTTTTGTATAGTTAACACACTACCGAATGTGTCTTTAGATAGTCCTGTCCTGGTGGTATTTTCAATAGCCACTAGCCTTGCCTGGTACAATATGGGGGTTGTAAATTGGCATGGAAATTTTAAGCAGGTTCTTGTTTGTGCACAGCACAAATTAGTTATATATGGGGATGGTAGCTTTTCATCTTCAGTTGTCTCTGATGCAGCTTATACGAAATAATTGTTCTGTTAACTGAATACCACTCTAATTGCAAAAAACAAAAAAGTTGCAGCTGTTTTGTTGACATTCTGAATGCTTCTAAGTAAATACAATCTTTTTTATTAAAAAAAATAAAAAAAATAAAAAGATATAGTAAACCAGGTAGGTACATTTAGGTAATCTGGTTTTTACCTAGTGAAAGTAGGTAGACCAAGGGGTTGTTGCAGAGACTGACACTTGACTGCCTGATCATGGCTTTTTCTAAACTTTAGAGTACAAATGAGGAACTCATCTTTAATGTAAAAATTGGAGGAAATGAGGGATAGTTTTTAATGAGAAATCAGAAAATTAATTTTTTTTTTAAGATTGCAGGTTTCTAAGCACCTCTGATAGAGGGTACAACAGTTAGCTATAAAACAATTCAAAACATGAAGTGGTAACAAATAAATGTAAGAATATTCTACCACATACTGTTACAGAGTCATTTTTGTTTCCTAAATGTTGAGTCTTGTTTTTTTTGGGATGAGAATCAGTATTTAAGGTAGGCACAAAGTCCCTTTTTGGAGTGAAAGTGAATCTGCTAGATGGAAAAAAAATACTGGCAAATTTTAAATTCAGGCCAGCCAATTATGATAGTGTTAATTGTGTAGTGTGTATATAGTAGACATTGAAATGTAACTTGAATGAATGATATACTTAGATTATATGCCAGTCTTTGTGGGTGCCTGTATGAAATTCTATTAGTTGAAATTAGTAGCTCCAAGTTCTAATTTTTATTTGATTTTCTGAATCAGAGTTGCGTAACTTAAGTCTCCTAAGAGGTATTTTGAATAGGAAATGACCACAATATAGGCAGGTTGGTTTTAGGACTTGGTTTATTATCATCAACTTACTACTACATACAGATACCATATTAAGTTTCTTTCTAACTTATATGAGGGGACTTTTTAAATTTATTTTTTATTAGAAGCCTGATGCATGAAATTCTTGCAGGGGATGGGGGGTTCCTCAGCCCGGCCTGTGCCCTCTTACAGTCTGGGACCCTGGGGGATCTCCACCTGCCTGCTTGCTGTGCTCGCCAGCCATGAGCCCGGCTTCTGGCTGAGCGGCACTCCCCCTGTGGGAGCACACTGACCACCAGGGGACAGCTCCTGCGTTGAGCGTTTGCCCCCTGGTGGTCAGTGCACATCATAGCGACCGGTCGTTCTGGTCATTCTGCTGTAACAGTCACTTAGGCCTTTTTATGTATATGGTTGACAATGTTAACAGATATCCCTCATTTCCTCGCCCCCCTCACCCCCCTTTGCCCACCTCCACCCAGACCCCACCCCACCCCAGGCCTTCACCACACTATTGTCTGTGTCCATGGGCTATGTATATATGCATATAAGTTCTTTGGTTAATCTCTTCCTGCCCACCCTCCACCCCCTTTTCCTCTGAGATATGTCAGTCTGTTCCATGCATCCATGTCTCTGGATCTATTTTGTTGGTCAGTTTATTTTGTTCATTAGATTCCACATATAAATGAGATCATGTGATATTTATCTTTCTTTGATTGGCTTATTCCATTTAGCATAATACTCTCCAGGTCCCTCCATGTTGTCTCAAAGGGTAATAGATCCTGCTTTTTTTTTTTTTCACAGTTGCATAGTATTGCATTGTGTAAATGTACCATAGCTTTTTTAATCCACTCGCCTACTGATGGGCATTTGGGCTGTTTCCAGACCTTAGCTATTGTAAATATTGCTGCTGTGAACATAGGGTGCATATATTCTTTCTGATTGGTGTTTTGGGATCCTCAGGATATAATCACAGAAGTGGGATCACTGAGTCAAATGGAAGTTCCATTTTTAATTTTTTTGGGAAACTCCATACTGTTCTTATCCCTGATGAACATAGATGCTAAAATCTCATAAGATATTATTAGCAAATTGGATCCATCAATACATTAAAATGATCATACACTATGATCAAATGGGATTTATTTTGGGGTGGCAAGGCTGGTACAGTATTCACAAATCAATAAATGTGATACATCACATAAATAAAATGAAGGGTAAAAATCACATGATCATATCAGTAGATGCCGAAAAAGCATTCTACAAAATCAGCACCCATTTTTAATAAAAATTCTCAGCAAAGTGGGAATAGAGGGATCAACATAATAATAGAGGAATCAGCATTTCTCATATATGACAAACCTACAGCCTACATCATACTCAATAGGCAAAAACTAACAGTGTGTCCTTGATCTTGTCCCAGGATCAAGACAGGGGTGTCTGCTTTCACCACTCTTATTCAACATAGTATTGGAAATTCTACCCATAGCAATCAGACAAGAAAAAGTAAAAGGCATCCAAATTGGAAAGAAGGAAATAAAACTGTCATTCACAGATAACATGATATTATACATAGAAAACCCTAAAAACTCCACCAAAAACCTACTAGATTTAATAAATGAATTCGGCAAAGTAGCAGGATACAAAATTAACAACATTTTACTACACCAATAATGAACTCTCAGAAAGAAATGAATCCCATTTTCCTTTGGAGCAACAACAACAACAAAAATAAGATATCTGTACTTGGAAAACTATAGGACATTGAAGAAAGAAATAGAGGAAGATACAAACAATTGGAAGCATATACCCTGTTCATGGATTGGAAGAATTAACATCATTAAAATGTGTATTACTCAAAGCAATCCCTACTGAGGGGACTTTTTCTTCAAACGTGTCTTGCTAACAGCATCAGCCAAAAAAGTTGCCCTGAATACATTTTTTTTAAATCCTCGCCTGAAGATATGTTTCTATTGATTTTAGAGGGACAGTGAGGGAGCGGGGGAGGGAAGGAGGGAAGGAAAGACATCAATCGGTTCTTTCCCACATGCATCCTGACTGGAGATGGAACCCGCCAGCTGGATATGTGCCCTGACCAGGAATCAAACTCACAACCTTTTGGTGTGCAGGCTGGCACTCCAACCAACAGAACCACCTGGCTAGGGATGAAAACAAATTTTTTTAAATTAGATGATTCCAACTTCTAAAAAAAATAATTTGGACATTTCTGTGTAGAACAACAACAGTATTTTTGGGTTACCCAAGAAAATAACTTTGAGTTATAAATGTCTGAGGGATTAAGAGATTGCTTTTCCTTTTATTTGATATTTCACTTTTTAAAGAAACTGGCAAAAATAAATTTAATTATTGTTTTAAAAATTTTTCCCCCCAGATGATTTAAAGCACATGTAATTTCAAAATACCACACAGATCTTACACTTTGTGAAAATACATTGGCTAATTAATAGGAATGGTTTATTAAACTGGTCTACAAAATGCTGATGACTTTCCCTTGCCATAGACTTTGCTTAAGACTCAGTTTTGCATAAAATGGACATACCAATCAGTGTGGTTTTTTTTTTGTTCTCACCCAATGATATTTTTTCCATTGATATTTTAGAGAGAGTGGAAGGGAAAGGGAGAGAGAAAGAGAGGAACATTGATGTGAGAGATACACATTGATTGGTTGCCTCCCCCATGTGGCCTGACTCAGGCTGGGATTGAGTCTGCAACCGAGGTACATGCTCTTGACTGGAATCAAACCCACGACCCTTCAGTCTGTGGGCTGACGCTGTAACCAGTGAGGCAAACTGGCTAGGGCCCAATCAGTTTTTTGAACAGTAATTTAACAATAAGGGTGTACTCCCAATGATTGGTTCACTACGGTGTCGGGTGAATTTCCCGCCAAAATATAAGATGGCGCGTTAAAATGCCTATATCTTTTGAAGTATGGGTTCGATTGAAATGAAATATTTGGTAATACGCAGTTACAATCGGCCCGAGTTTACACGTTTCCCGCACTCCACCGCAAATCTATATGAACCGAGTTTAAGACGGCTCCCGCGGAGTACGCGCAATTCACGCGAGCCGACTTAACTCGTTTCCCGCAACCCAAGTGGGTTCATGAGAGGGATGGGTTATTCAGGTATTGGGTGCCCACTTATTCCCATTTGCCTAGTCAGTCTTGTTGTATGTCTCTTTTCTGACATAATTGTGAATAGTCACCTCTTCTACTCTTAGAAGTATTCCAGTTCAGATGATAAACTATGGGGTGTCCCCCCCAAAATGTATACACACACTTTGAATAATTAGGCAGTTTTTATTAAAATACATTTCATTTTCAGAATTGAGCTATCAGCTATTAAAGTGTGTATACATTTTTTGAGGACACCCTGTATATAGTTTATATCTTGTTTTTTAGAAATAAGGGGGCAATTAATAACTCATTTAAAATTATACTCTGTGTTTGCATTACACACACTTCAGCCTTTGTGTAGGGAGAGAGCTAGAGTGAGAGGGAGAGGAAGGGAGGAAAGGAGGATTTGTTTGAGACTGAAAGGAGATGGCTTATCTCTGGTCTTCATCAGGTGGCTCCACTCAATCTCTTTCAGATAGGAAATTATTTCTGTCTAGGTTCTTGTTCACAAAAAAGGAAGCAGTTAATGAAAGATACTTATTATCTATCAGTTTGTGATGTGTCCCATTACACTCCCCATCCCCATGTTCCCCCATTTTTTTTTAACAATTTAAATACATACATTTTAATTGTTACTTAATGTTAATTTATAAAACATATGTTTTTTTTATACAGCTTTCTTTTATTTTTTGTACATTTTTTTGTTTTAATTAAATCTTTATTGTTCAGATTACATTTGTTCCTCTTTTTTTCCCCCCCATAACTCCCCTCCTCCCAGTTCCCGCCCCACCCTCCGCCCTCACTCCCCACCCACTGTCCTCATCCATAGGTGCACGATTTTTGTCCAGTCTCTTCCCGCATCTCCCACTCCCCTTTCCCCCCCAAGAATAGTCAGTCCATTCCCTTTCTATGTCCCTGATTCATTATAATCACCAGTTCATTCTGTACATCAGATTATTTATTCACTTGATTCATAGATTCACTTGTTGATAGATGCATGTTTGTTGTTCATAATTTGTATCTTTACCTTTTTCTTCTTCTTCCTCTTCTTAAAGGATACCTTTCAGCATTTCGTATAATACTGGTTTAGTGGTGATGAACTCCTTTAACTTTTCCTTATCTGTGAAGCTCTTTATCTGACCTTCAATTCTGAATGATAGCTTTGCTGGATAAAGTAATCTTGGTTGTAGGTTCTTGGTATTCATCACTTTGAATATTTCTTGCCATTCCCTTCTGGCCTGCAAAGTTTCTGTTGAGAAATCAGCTGACAGTCGTATGGGTATTCCCTTGTAGGTAATTGAGTCTCTTTCTCTTGCTGCTTTTAAGATTCTCTCTTTGTCTTTTGCTCTTGGCATTTTAATTATGATGTGTCTTGGTGTGGTCCTCTTTGGATTCCTTTTGTTTGGGGTTCTCTTCGCTTCTTGGACCTGTAAGTCCATTTCTTTCACCAGGTGGGGGAAGTTTTCTGTCATTATTTCTTCAAATAGGTTTTCAATATCTTGCTGTCTCTCATCTTCTGGTATGCCTATAATTCTGATGTTGGTGCGTTTGAAACTGTCCCAGAGGCTCCTTACACTATCTTCGTATTTTCGGATTCTTTTTTCATTTTGCTTTTCCAGTTGGGTGTTTTTTGCTTCTTCGCATTTCAAATCTTTGACTTGATTCTTGCGCTCCTCTGGTCTGCTGTTGGGAATCTGTATAATATTCTTTATTTCAGTCAGTGTATGCTTAATTTCTAGTTGGTTCTTTATCACAACATCGAGGGTCTCATTAGATTTCTTGAGGCTCTCATCAAGTTTATCGGCAGTTTCTAGCAAATTATTGAAAGCCCTCAAAAGTGCGTTTTTTAGCTCTATATCCTCCATTTCTGTCATGTTTTTTTGTCTCCGCATTTTTTATGCTTTCTTGGTGCACCCTCTTGTGGTCTTTGTGCGCAGTCTTGTTCTAGTTAAGCCTTGATTGTTGTAGTTAATACTAGAGGGATTTGACCACCAGGCCGACTGGCTGTGAGAATCAGCTGTGTCTGCAGTGGGAAAACTTCTGTCCTCTGGAGAGGTGCTAATCTAGCCTTTGCCTGAGGCTATCCGGCAAATGGCTCTGCGCAGGGCTTGGGCGGGTCTGGTCGCAGGGGATCAACAGGGCGGGTGGAGGGAGCAGTTATGGCTGCTCTCAGTCCCGTTCCCAGAGGCTCTGCTTCTCAGAACCCCAGCAACCGCTGCAAACCTCGGAGAGAAAGCTGCCCTCACGTTCCGACTGATGCCAGACAATCCCGCTTCTCCCGTTTGAGTCTGAGTCCCTAGAGACTCGCCCGGATCTGGGGCTCAGAGTCTGAGACTCCCTCCCGATTGAAAACGACAACCGCGCCCTCAGCCACCAGCTGGCTCCATGCGCACCTCCGTACCTTTGTATTTTCCACACTGCGCCTCCTCTGAGCCTCGGTATGCTGTTCTCTTTCCTTCTAGTTGAAGAATCTCTCCTCAGCCAGCCTTCCTGTGGTTCTGGGTGATGTCTGTTCCGTCTTTTAGTTGTATTTTTGAAGTGGTTGTTTGCGGCAGCAATCTCTGGTGTTTACCTATGCCGCCATCTTGGTTTCCTCAACATATGTTTGTATTAATGATAAAATTTTATTTGTACATTGTTTGCCTTAGATCAGTGATGGTGAACCTATGACACGCGTGTCAGAGGTGACATGCGAACTCATTTTTTTGGTTGATTTTTCTTTGTTAAATGGCATTTAAATATATAAAATAAATATCAAAAATATAAGTCTTTGTTTTACTAAACAAATATCAAAAAATTTCTATATGTGACATGGCACCAGAGTTAAGTTAGGGTTTTTCAAAATGCTGACACGCCGAGCTCAAAAGGTTTGCCATCACTGTCTTAGATTGATGTTCACAGGTACTGCTCATTTAGGTATTTGCAGTTAGCCATTTTGGTGAGTATATCATTTGCTGATCACATGGCCATGAGCTTTGGAGAAGATGCCTGACCCATCAGGAAAGTAAAGTCTCCTTTGTTGGGTCTTGTCTTACTACCTGTGTACTTGTAGTCAGGCCACTTAACTGGCTCTGGGTTGCTGTGAGTCCTTATAAAATGGGAATAATTATACCTCTGTCACCTCTATCATGAGGCAGTGAAGAAACTCACATGGGAATACATGAAAGTACTTGAATTCTTAATAATTACACAAAGGGGAAATACGTTATCATTATTCAGTGGTCCAGTTTTACCTAATTTAATATTATCCTATATAATAAAAAGTTACTATGCTAATTAGACCGGACGATGGAACAAACCTATGGAATGACCTTCCAGAACCATCGGTGGGGGGCAGGGCCACGAGTCAGCTGGGGCTGCGAGGGCCTAACTTTGCATCGGGCTTCTAGTTTTCTATATTTTCCAAAAACCCTACAATCATGCATTTATTTTATAATCAGAAGGGAAATATCATTTAAAAAAATCAATCTCGTTATGATTAAAACATTAAATTTCCTTATCTAAAGTTAACCTGTTAATATTTTATTTATGATTATAATTGTTGCCTGATTTAGTGCAACTAAACAGAACATGTATTATTCAACAATGTATGTTATGGTCTTAATGTCTTAATGCCTCCCTTGTTTTTTGACCTTAGTGATTGATGAATTTTGTCTTCACTTGGAACTCTAGAACTAGTCTTATTAAAGTGGAAAGGGGCTTGGCTAAGATCAATTCAGTGACATTCAGGAATAGAATGGACAGTTCGTAGATTAATCTATTCACTTGGGGTTTAGTGTCTGGGTTTCCCTGAATATTTATCATGGGCAAGTAGAAGATGGGATCAGATACAAAACACTTAGTTGCAGATATTTTCTGAATTTCTCAAGTCATATTACTGTTTACTAAGATCTACATTTCCTTCTTTTGTTGACTTGAATCAATTAAAAGAGTTGACTAACCCTTTCCCCCTGATTTAAAGATTTACAAATAAAGTATTCAGAAAAACAGTTTCAAGTGAAATTTTTAGAGCTTACTATGAACTGAATCTTGGTTGTGTATTCCCCCCCCCCCCCAATTCTATTTTTGGGTGATTTCATAAGTCCTTGTCCTTGAAAGCTGTGCTGATGTGACCTGACTACCCACCCCACACTTTTTCCTAGCTATGCAGTTAAAGGCCTGTTAATGGCCTTTCTGTACTTCTAATATGTACCGTAGAGGTGTTTTTAAGATTATTTATTTCCTCTTTCTATGTATGTACACACGTGTGAGTAAGAATGAACTTTCATGTATTTGTAAGAGTGTACTAGTAATAATCATCTCGTAAAATTTGGGCAGGCAGGGATCAGCTCTTAAAGTCCATATTGCAGCCAGGATGATGCTACCTGTACTCTCCCTGTGCAGAACCTTCAGTGGCTTCCCCTTTGCTTAGAGGACTAAAGTCATGGGTGTGCAAGGCCTGGCATGGTCTGGCCTGGACCCCCATCTGCCTCTTGCACATTTTTTCCCTTGCCCTTCAGCTGCCTTCAAGCTGCCCTGCCAGCTGCCTGTGCCTGTGTTCTTTTTTCTGCTTGGAATGCTCTTCGTTGCCTAGTTCATGACTTAATTATCAACTTGGCTCAGAAATCTGGCAAAGAGGTCTCTCCTTTGTAACCCTAATCATAGTTTCCTATGTGATTTTTTTTGTCTCTCCGATTAGATTTTGTGTGTATGTCTGTGTGCGTCTCTGTATGTGTTTACTTTTGTATTTACAGCTCCTAGTTATAAGCAACCCTTTGCCATAGTTGACTCAGAAAAAGCTTGTTGAACAAATAGATGAAGGACATGGTTATTTTACTTTGGAAATATTTTCCTAACTTTCCAGGAAGAGGCACTGCTTTTACTCTGGTTTCATCTACCCCCATGCCACAAAGAATGTGTCCGTTTGAAAAGCCACCCAGTTTTGTGTTTGTGGCTGCTTTGGGCCACTCCCAGATTCCCCAAAGGTACATTTTCTTGCATTTCTGCTGTTAGAGGGACTTTCTTAGAAGAGTTTGAGAAGCTTCCTTATCAAGGTCAATTGTACTGGTATGTGGATTTATATGACATGGTCTGAGAAATTTAGGTTTGTCACATATCACCTAGGAAAACCCAAATAGCCAAAGGTTTTTAGAGGATGGTAGGGTGTGTAATTAGAATGGATACTCTTGCCCACTTGTGTAGGTCAGTTATCTTTCCTTTTTCTCATTTCTCTTGGATGAGCAGTTGTGTTCTGTGATGGTGGGCAGGGCATTGGCCTTGGGCAGAGCTTGTGTGCAAGGTCACTGTGTGCATCATTCGTTTTCTATATGTAACTTTGTGCATTTTTGTCTGTGTATGAGCTTTTCTTTTTCAATCTTTTTTATCATGTTAACGTTTGCTTCCTTATGTTAAATGAACTCCAAAGTGGCAAGCTAGAATGATGCATGTAAGAAATATTAAGCAAGTATCTGCCACATAAGTTATTTCAAGCTCACTGATGCAATCTTGGACAAAATTGAACTTTTTTTTTAGAATCTTGTTTGGGGAGTTGGGGTTAACTCTAATTAGACATTTGTATTCATTTACTATGTTACATAGTTGCAGCTCATATCTACCACTAAGTGAATGCTAGTTTTGTGCTTTACAAGCGTGATTTCCACTCCTTATGGAACAATTTAGGATGAAGGTATTCTGTTCTTTCTGTGGCTGAACCGAGACATGAGATGCCAACTCACTTGTCCGTTAGCACCCAGGCTGCAGGCTGCCTAGCTCTGGAGGGAATCTTTTTACTGTACCACCTTCTTTTTAAGCATTGTTAGGGACAGCTTGTCTTCCTGCACGTGCATGAAGGAAACCATGCAGGGACCTCCTTGGTCGCTGACACCATTCAAAATCAGCTCTCTGACCTTTGAACAGTGTTCCACAATTTCTAGAATGGGGTATGTTTAAGTTTTTTCTTCATGATAGTATTAATGGTTGTATGGCCCATAGTACCTTGTTGTTTCAGAGCTGGTACTATACTCAGTTTATTATGACTTTTTTCTTTGCTAAGCTTTTTAAAAAATAGAGTTTGATTCACAGTATTTGATGACATTAATAGTTTTGACTTGAAAGAATTACTGTTTTCTCTTTCATCGGTCCTTAATTTTAGTGGGAGACTTGGGGGCGCAATGTATGTAGGAGATACTTCAAAGAGAAGATTATAATAGAAGCTCTGTGAGGCAGCTGAGGTGCATACTGCATTGTTACTAGAAGGCAGCTATGGGCGCTGGTGGGTTGTATTAACAGCCCTATTAATGGAGAGATTTAACGTTTGCTGAAGTGATATGGATATTCTCTTTCTGCTAAATTATAGCCTAAACACCTTTCTAACTCTTAGAGCAAGTCTTAACATTGTCTTTATCTCTTTTGTTTTGAGAAACTCCTCTCTTTGCAGGTGAGGAAAGATTAGATGTCTTTCCAGGTGACATCCAGGGTCTCCTTATTTTCTCCTGTGTGTCACCATGAGACTACATAAAGGAGCATTTCTGGAGGCTGTTTAATCCACTAGTTTAAGATGCCAATATCTTTATTTTTCCCGTTGGGATTAGACTGTAAGGGTGTGCAGTGTGACTGGCTAATATAAGATAGTAAGTAAAGTCAAAACACTATCCTTCCTTATAAGATGTATACTATTAGATTTGCCTTCTTGTGACCTCATTCCTGCTGCACCACACCCTCTTTTCTCCATTGAGCTGCCTGTGGGTTCAACTTTTATTTCATAGCTGGGTCTCTCTGCAGCAGTTGCAGCTTATTTACTATGTAGACTTATCACAAGTTAAAAGCTTAGGAATTCTATATAAATTGTTATAATTTTAGCACTTTAACTTACTAAGGTATAGGTTTGGATTATCTGATTTACAAAAGTGCCATATAAAAAAAATCCACCTTTGCTCTTTAATTGCTGAAATGCTGAGTAAGCTCTGCTTTTTATGACCAAGTTATGGGATGAGTAATTATTCTCTAGAGCAGCGGTTCTTAACCTGTGGGTCGTGACCCCTTTGGCGGTCGAACGACCCTTTCACAGGGGTCGTCTAAGACCATCCTGCATATCAGATATTTACATTATGATTCATAACAGTAGCAACATTACAGTTATGAAATAGCAACGAAAATAATTTTATGGTTGGGTCACAACATGAGGAACTGTATTTAAAGGGCCAGAAGGTTGAGAACCACTGCTCTAGAGTGAATGGTTC
This sequence comes from Myotis lucifugus, assembly GCF_000147115.1. Lineage (NCBI taxonomy): Eukaryota > Metazoa > Chordata > Mammalia > Chiroptera > Vespertilionidae > Myotis > Myotis lucifugus. The sequence goes on along the minus strand of NW_005871048.1, from coordinate 46,951,301 downwards.
AAAATGAAATAACTGTATGCCTAAGGTGTGATGTGGCACCAGATGTATTTAAGCCCCAAAGGTATGTAATTATCTTACTACTCTTGTACATACACACAAATACATTTATGCTTATGGCAAGAGTTTTATATGCAAAAGAAAACCAACTTTCTGATAAGTGATGAACAGGCCATTATTTTTGAAGGGTTCAGACATTGTTTGGTGTTACAAATATTATTTCAATGCCTGTGCATTTCTTTAGGGTATCATTTAAATTCATAAATCACTGGATTCTAGAGTAAACCGGTACCAAACTCTGGCTTTCAAATATTAAGTTTAATTTAGGGAGTTTCTCAAAGCACCATGTTTATGATTTACTAGTTACCTGTCGCACGAAATCGTGCAAGACCCAGGACCTACCCCTCCCCCCGCACCATGGGACCGGCCTGCATCCTGGAGTCCTGCCCCGCGTGGCCGTCTCACTGCGAGACGGCCCCAAATCCTGGAGTGCTGCCCCGATGCCCTGCCTCTGGGCTGCGTGCAGCAGCTGCCGGGCCCTGCCCGTACGGCGCACATGGGGGGCCATGGAAACCCTGGCAGAAGTTGCGTCCACAGGAACCCCGGGGGAAGCCGTTCGGAGCGGCCGCCGGCCCTGCCCCCGCTGCCCCATCCCCGCTGTGCGTGCCGCCATCTTGTGACGGTGTTATGGTGTGAGGGTCAATTTGCATATTACCACTTTATTATATAGGATACTCTGCCCCTGTACTCAGTGATTTATATACACCATTCTTGGACTCTATTTTGATCATCAGTTGTATTAATTAAAGGCAATCAATGTACGCTGGCTTCCTATTGAAATTTGTAGCCTACTTAAATTTTTGATTTTGTATACAGGTTATTTGTCTGGTCTCATTTGACAGCGCATGAGGAATTAAAGATAGTAGTACCTCAAGCTCATTTGTCCTTTCTACTTTAAATGCAGTATTAAAATAATACTGTAGTCACATTAAAAATTTGATATTTTTTATCACAATTTTACCAGTCCCATTAAGTGGGTTAAATGTGTTGCTAGTGAACACTGCAAAGTGGTAAGGTTACATCAGTTCTCCCTGTCAAAGGATCAGACACCTCAGTTTGGGGATTTGGTTTGTAGTTATGACTTAGTTCCCTGTTCGCAAATTCCCAGGAGATGAGAATTCCTTAGCTTGGAGGCCAGTGGAGGCCCAGAGTGGCTGCTGGTTCTTCCTTTGGACTAGTGAAAGGTGAGTTGAGATACCGTTGAGGTACTGCTGGCTTTGGCTTTGGGACTCTATAAAATAGCAGTAATGGTAGCTTACCTGTTTACAGTGTGATTCACATTGTGAAAATATATATATTTAACACAATATTAGATGACAGGAGCTTGAAATTCTTAAAAAAGTAATTTACAAGTAAGTTGTGAAAACAGCAGTTAGGACACTATCACTATACTTAGTAGCAAGATCTTCAATAAAAGACTAGTGAATTTGTTTGTCTTATGTTTGTACTGTCTGCTGTGGTAGCCACCAGCCAGATGTGATTAATGAGCATTGGAAATGTGGCTAGCCTGAAAGTATTGGAAGTGTAACACATGCATCAGATAGTGTAGACTTAGTGCAATAAAAAGAATATAAAATATACCATTAATAATTTGTTAAAATGATGATAATTGGGCTACTTTGGGTTAAATGAAATATATCAATTAAATTAATTTCACCTGTTTCTTGTTACCTTTTTAAATGTGGCTACTAGAAAATTTAAGATTATGTATGTGGCTCACATTTTTCTATTAGTGCTGGTCTGTAGACCTTTTAGTCTCTTAAGTTCTTTTTGTTTATGTATACAGTTCTGCCATGATTTGATTACATACTTGATTTTAACTTTTTTTGCCAGCATGAATCTAAACACTCTTTAGTGATTCTTAAACCTTGGTTTCAAGACACTTCTTGAATTGCCCTTTAAGTTATTTAGCACTGTTTTTTCCATCTTAAATTTCTAAGATAGAAGAACCAACCATCTACCAACTGATTATTCTCTAAGTTTGAGACCTCATTGGCTAAGTTATTTCCAATAACTTAAGAGTCTAAATCCATTTTATCTTTATAGGAAAGTTCACTGGATTTGGGAATGAGATTTAAAATTGATATTTTATTTCTAGGTAAGGTATACAATAAATGCTGAAATTATATTTACTTTAAAAAAATTATTTCTTAGAAACCTATTGGCTTAGTAATAATGTAAGGAAACTGTCTTAAAGGTTTGATTCCACCCCCCCCCCCCCCCAACAGAAGGGTGTGGTTTCCTTTGTTTCAAAGTATTTGGGGGATTTTATTGTCCAATGAAAATGAGGGGGAGGGGGGCAAACCAACATAGAATGGCCAATTCTTTGTTTTGTCAATAGTTTTCAAAATGGGTACCTGTTTTAGTAGTGTCATCATTATCTGGGAATTTCTTAGAAATACATAGTCTTGGGTTAGAAAAACATATTCTTGGGTTCCACTCCAAATATACTGACGGGAAAACTATGGAGGTGGGGCCAGCATCTGAGTTTTAATAAGCCCCTCAAGTGATTCTAATACATGCGAACACACTGGCTAATATACTCATTAGGCCCACTAAGTGAAAAAGGGAAACCACTTTTAAGTTTTTAAAATAGGAATTTAGCGCAGGGGATTGGTTACATGGGCAGTGGAGGAGGTAAGACAGCAAGATAAGATGTTGAGGCAACCTGGAAATTAATGGCAGCAGGAAGAGAATAATACAGTACTACTACTGGTAGGCTTATGGGAGCTCAGGAGCCAGGTTATTCTGAGGAAATTGGGAATCTCCTAGTAGGAGCTGGAGTCATGGGAGATATCCAGCCAATGTTGGGAATTCTGCCTGAGGTGGAGAGGAGGGGAAGAAATATACTGACTCCTCCCTTCTTCCCACCTACCAGTTATCCAACAGTGCTTTCCATAGACTGAACCCAGGGAAAAGTCAGCTGACCTAGGAGCCTGAAAAATGATATCTGCAGAAAAATGATAATCTCAGAATAGAGGACAACCTTATTAAGAGAACAAATTTAGCTTTATAAGACTAAACTTTTCTTTTATAATTTCACTGTGGGCCATAAAAATCTCTTTAGGGGCTGGAATCTGTGAGTTTGGGAAACTTACTTTATACATTTGAAAGACTGTTTACTGTCTACTCCAGAACCTTTTTTTAAAAAAAATTATTTGACTATTTTTGGATGTTGTTATTCCTTACCCAAGGATATTTTCTCCATTGACTTTTTTTAGAGAGAGTAGAAGGGAGGGAGGGGGAGAGAGAAAGAGAGACATTAGTGTGAGAGAGATGATGTCCATTGGTTGCCTCCCCGTACCTGCCCTGACCAGGGCCAGGATGGAATCTGCAACCCAGGTACGGTGCCCTGGACTGGGAATTGACCTGGGACCCTTCAGTTCTCGGGCTGATGCTCTTACTACTGTGCCAGTGCTAGCCAGGGCACTTTATTTTTTTCTATCATTATTTATGCCTCTTCCACCCTCCCCCCCCCCCCCCCCCACACACACACCCCTAATCACTACACTGTTGTCCATGGACTTTTTTTTTTTATTATCCTCTTTCTAGTTAAGGCTTTACCAAGCTGTTTTCTGTCGGTAGCGCCACCTTGTGGTAGACATGGGAAACTTATTTCTTCAATTTCTGTAATAACATCCCTGGGACAACCTGGATTTTTTTTTTCATATTTCACCTTTCATTGCTTAAAGCTTAATTCTACCTTTTTGTATGTACTCTTTATCTTCAGTATTTCATTTTCCCAGTGTTCTCTCCCTTTGTCCTTTGCTGTTTCAATACTAGCGGGTGGGAGAAGGGTAATTACAATTGATAGGCTTAGAACAAGAAAAAAAACAAGTTGTAGATTTTCAAAACAAAGTTAGAAATAGCATCTTGGATCTTTTAAGCCCTTGAAAGGGTACTTAAAGATCCCTCTGCAAAAAGTCATGTATTTCCTCAGCCTTTAATTTTTTTTCTAGATAACTAGTATTTAACTAGTATTTAATAATACTACATAATAGTATTGTTTTATACTATTTATAATAAATGAAGCCTAAGAAGCTAACCACAGTTTTCCCCTTTGGAGGGGTCCGTGTTCTGAATTCCAGTTGACTGACTGTCTCAGAATCCAATTATGTGTTTAATGGTCCAAAATAAAATCTAATAACTTATGAATGCAAATGAGTCTGTAATATACTTAGAAAGATCTATGCTTTCATTCACTAACTTTCTTGTATTCATATTCCAAAAATTAAGAAAAAAGTTGTAAATAAGTGAGGAACTGTATAGTTTTCATTTTACTTGTAAGTTTTTATAATAGGAAATGCTGCCAGTAAAAGCTTGAAAATGGAGAAGGAATTCTATTTCATGAGGTCTGGTGGAAGACCAGAACTATTGTTTTATGTGCAAGGTGCTGTAGAGTAGTGATTCCAACGTATTTTTACTTCATAAAACACAGAAAATAACATTTATACAATGCACTGGGATAGGAGATTTTTAACTGTAGAAAAGTTGCCAGTGGGCTGTGGGTAAAGCCCATTGACCTAGGGGTTGGCAGCCGGGAGAGCTGAGGTATCACTTATCTTACAGTTTAGCTCTCAGTGGAAGCTCTGCTATATGGAGGGACATTCAAGGGGTAATGAATTTTAGTCCCCTGAGGAACTCAGCACTTAGCACCATGTTATAATAGTAGAAATACTAAGGAAGAATAGGAGAGGTTAGTTCTGTTTGAGGTGGAAGAGATCCAGTAAAGTCTGGAGAGGGTGGAGCAGAGAAGGTATTTTTCATTTCGAGGGATATTCTTGTGCAGAGGTATAGAGGGACCAAAGGGCAGAGAGAGTTTGGGGAATGCCAAGGATTTCTGATGTGGTTGGGAATGTAAGATTTGGTGGTACTAATAGAAAGTAGTATACTGGGAAGTACTGTTAAGAAAGTAGTCAGGGGTTGACTTCAGGAAGGCCTTTGTGTGATTGAATGGGTTCATGACCTTGGGCACCACTGGTAGTGAGTGACATGATTAATCACCTCCCCTGTGTTTAGAAAAATTCTCCTGGGGCAGATTAGAATGAACTGGAACCTGCAAACAGATACATTCCTAGGGAGGGGAAGACATTGATGCTGCTTAGATAAGGAATGAAGGCTTGTACCTGGTGAATGGAGATTGAGAGGGCTCTCTGAAGTGGGAACCCACAGATTTTGCTGATTTGGATGACTCATTTGGATCCTGGGTGAAGAAAAGGATGATTGTCAGAATTAGAGTCTGTGTGGGGGACAAAGACTCCTGATTTTAGACATGTGGATTTTAAGGTGCTTGCGGAGTAACAGATGTTAACATTTATAAAATGCCTTCAAGGGCCAGGTACTGATCTAAACACTTTACTTTTGAGAAACTTATTTTATTCTCACAACCATAAGTAGTAGATGTTATCAGTTAGTGTCCAATCAGTAAACTGAAAAGCACCAGATATTTTAAGCACAGAAGGATTTAATACAGGGAATTGATTACAGCAGCATTGGAAGGGATGGAGGAACAAAAAGAAAAAAGTGTGTGTTGGACCAGAAAGGGGAGAGAGAGAGAGAGTTTTGAAGGAGCAAGGAGGAGAAGGGGATGTTACTCAGATACCAGACAGCTGCTGTATAAACTGTATGCTCTACAGATTTGCTGAAGATCTTCATTGGTTCTGCTGCTTTGGAACCACCACAGATGCTGCTGGAGCCTGCGGTTGTCTGCTGCTGCTTATGGAGGTACCACCAGAAACAGGAAATAAAAAAAGACAGAATTACCCTTCTTTCACCTTGCAATCTCCTGTCATAGTTTCCCATGGGCAGTATCCAACTTAGAAGCTAGTTAGGAAGGGAATTTGAAAAATGTAGTTTATAGTCTTCCAACCACTTGTAATTCAATAAAAGAGATCAGAACCAACAAAAATTAATTGGCACAGTGGGTTCTGTGTTTATCCTTACTTTACAGATGTTGAAACTGAGGCACAGAGAGGTCACACAGCTACAACTTGGCAGAGTTGAGATGTGAATCTAGGTAGTCTGGTTTCAGAGTCTGTGCTCTTAGCTTCTATACTTTGATCTTGCTTCCACACATGGTTATTGTTTGAAATGTTCCTTATTGCTGAGTACTTCAAATGAGCAGCTGTTTGCATTGATTTTGCTTATTCTGTGCTTATTTTTCTTTTGATATTGCTTATTGGCTTCAGCTTTTCACCTCTACCCCTGGAATCTCTCTCTTCATGGCCACCACTGATTTTGTAGCCAGTACAATGGGATATTTCAGTTTCTATTTCTCCTTGATCTATTTCTAGCTTTTGGTGCTGATACTCATTTATATGGAATTCCAATCTCTACCTCTGGGTGCTGACTTGCTTTGTTCTTACCTCATTGAGCCTCCTTGTTTTTCTTCACTCTCTTCCTATCGCCATCTCTCTGTTTGAGTTTGGAGTTCAATGTCTTATCTAAGAAGCTATTTAATGTTAATTTCATGTTTAAATCAGGATAAATAAAAACATCAAGTACACAGTTCATGTGGCCTTTTTTCTTTATGTTTTGTCTAGTCACAGAGCAGTCACAGCAGAGCCTCAGTTTCACTCTTGCCTTGGGCAAGAAGGAAAAGAGAATGGAGACTGAAGGAGAGGGGCTCACTTTGGGCGCCTGCTATGTGCCAGTCAGTGCTAAGTGCTTTAAATGCATTGTTTTATTTACATTTCTCCTGTGGCATAGGTTGTTGTTACCCATATTTTACACATTAACAAACTGACTCAAAAGCCCCCACTTTTTTTTATCTGTTAAATGAAGGACCTGGGCAATATAGTATTTAAGGCCCATTTCCATTACATCATTATGATTCTGTCACATACTGATTGTCTTAAACAATAGTTGCTTCTAATATTGAAAAAGGAAGTTGCCATCCCACTCTAGGAAATGTCCGTTTTATTAAGACCAAGAGTACTAACACCTTATTTGTAGAAGTTAGGAAGTAGGGCAAAGGCATTTAAAGTAGTCACGATGATAGATCTTCATATAAGTTTCAAGAGAGCCCCATTACCTCCAAATGAGGCTGCTGCCCAGAACGTTAAAGGCTGCTGTGGCTTTTATTCACAGGGGCTCAGGATAATAGCTTTGGAACACCTCCAGCCTAAACAAAGGGTAATCCTGTTATTCCATTATACTTTTCTGTTGAGAGCATTTGTTTCCTGATTATTAAGAATCCCTTCTTTCCTTGCAGGGAATTTAGTGTGAGATTTGCAAGAAGATAGTGAAAAATATATTTTAAGGACAAGATTCACTGTTGTAATGTGTTTTAACATCTTTAGAAAGCCAATGGACAACCCTAAATGTTTACCATGTGATTCGCCCACATGTTGTCTTCAGAAATGCATATAGATGGTTTAAGTGGATACCAGCATCCTCTTTTGGTATACAGCACCCACCATAAGCATTCCTAGGTATGTATACATCAGCAGAGTAAGTACATTTCCAGGCTTTGTCGCATCTGTTTTACACTAATTCACTCATAAACATCCTTCAGCCTTTCCTCATTCACACCTTATTTTTTAAAAAATGGGGAATTGAAGGGGATATGCCTCTTTTTTGAACTTCCATTTTATTAACTTTCCTTGCATGGGAGGAAGCCAAAACAGGGAATATCGGCTCCCGGGTTTTCCTACTACCTCTCCTTGTCTGGTTTTGGTGGTTCCTCCTCTATCCAGCCTATAAATGGTGGTGACCCCAGGGTTTGAGTCTGGCTCTTTTCTCCTTTCTCATGCCCTTTTTCTAGATGATGCCAACCACCCCCAAAGCTTTTAATGTCATCAAGTGATGATGGCTCCCCAATTTTTGTTTTTAGGCCTGACTTCTGTCCTGATTACGTATCTCTTATGTCTTCTTAGATCTGGCAGGTATTTCAAGCCTTTATAGACTGTCACCCTCTCTTCAAAGTAAAAACCTTACATTGCAACCCAGTATATACACATACATTACCATAAATAACATAAACAAAAGTTTCATAAACAATAATTACCCCCAAAACATACATGCCATGCTTCCTGATATTTTCTGTGACCCAGAACATTGGTCGTCGCCTATTAGTGGATTTTGACCCACTATTTGAAAAACACAGTTCTTGAGCCATTGTAGATGTTTTAGAGATATTTCAGGTTGCCGGGAGGGAGCCTGCCCATGTATTTGAGACCATAAATATTTTAGAGTGCAGTAAATAATTATAAAATGAAAGAAGGCATGAATAGATTCCTTGCATTTCACTGTGTCAGGAAGCCAAAATTTCTTGGGCTGCATCTGCTCTTATCTAGGTCACTGATAATCTAACCACTAGCTGGATACCCCTCCTAAGAAATTACATTTTTGCATCTGGATAAATGGAATTACTAATTATTTTTAAAAGTGTGAACCGAAACAAATCAGAATTCCAGGTGCAAACAAATGTCCAAATATATTCCCCCCCCCCCCCCCC
>NW_005871048.1:46895441-46942135 GCF_000147115.1 Myotis lucifugus | reverse complement strand
GCCCTGCCTTCAAAGGTGGCGCCCACAGCCAATAAGGAAGAGATTATGCTAATTGACTGCCATGCCCTCAAAGATGCCAGGCGCCCACAGCACAGGATGGTGGCGCCCAGTCCCTTTGCCCCCACCGGGCGGCAGGCATCAAGCAAGCCCCGCCCGCTCTTGGCGCCTCCTTTGGAGTCCCCCAGTCCCTTTAGCCCCCCAGCTGCCCAGGGCTGGCCCGAGGCACAGCCAAGCCTCGGATGGCGCCTGCCCAACTGCCCAGGGCCGGCCCGAGGCACAGTTACCCAGGCCCGCCCGAGGCTTCCCCTCCCGCCAGTGCCACCAGCAGAGTTTTAATGGGGCCTTTCCCTTCCCTTGTTCGCCGGGTCCCCTCATCCCCCTGAGGGCTTCTGGACTGTGAGAGGGGTCAGGCCGGGCTGAGGGACACCCCCCCCCCCCCCCCCCAGTACATGAATTTTCATGCACTGGGCCTCTAGTTTTATAATAAGATGTTACAGGTACTTACCTTTCACAATTCTGCTAAACTCATAGAAGGTTGACTAATCCAGTGTTCTCAGAAGCCTCCCCTTAATCCCAGTGTGTTCTCATTCTCATATTTTAGATCCAAAACAGCATTTATTCTAATGAAGCTTCAGAAAATAGCTTCTATCATGCTATAGAAATTTAAAATCGTCACAGTGACTTAATGGTTAGTTGACTAATTGGGGGTTTTGGGGGAAACTCTAGCTATGCTAGGATGGGACCTAAAAATACTTTGCTAATAATATGAACACTGCAATATTTTAAGTCATTCCTGAGGGGAGCTAAAAGATCTTTAAAGGTTATTAAAAAGATGCATTCTCCTATTTAACATTTGGCATTAACTTTAGAGGCCAGGATTACAAAGTAGTTTGCATAGCATATTTTCTATTTCAAAAGTATAATAGTACATTATTTAATCTATGGACTATCCTACACCACTCCCTCCAGATTTGAAGGGAATCTGATATCAATATTGTAGGTGGGTATTTTGCATTTCCATTTTTGAATATTAGGTAACTTATATCAGGGATCAGAAAATTATGGCCCATTGGGCTAAATCTGGCCTGCCACCAGTTCTTGTGTATCCTGCAAACTAAGAATAGTGTTCATATTATTTTAATGTTTGAGAAGGAAATTAAAAGTAGAGTAATGTTTTGACATATGAAAATTGTATGACATTAAAATTTCAGAGTTTATAAATAAAAATTTACTGTAATATATTCATGCTCATTAGTTTACATATTGTCTGTGGCTGCTTTTGTGGTACATGGCAGATTAGTTGTGGTAGAGACTTAATGGCCTGCAAAGCGTAAAATAGAAAAAGCCCTTTACAGAAACACTTTGCTCACCCTGGCCTATATATATATATTTTTTTTTAAATTAAGTTTTTGGGGCGACATTTGTTAATATTTTGTAGCCTTTTGGACTGTAACGTTTTATTAATTATGTCAGTGAAGTTAATAATTTGTCTCAATGTGGAATATCATGTTCATAAACATAGGTAATAAAGGTTTGGAGGTTAAAAACACGAATTTGTTCATATATATGAACAAGTGTTTGAAAGTGGCAGTTACAATGGTGTGACACAGAGATACAGCCATGCTTGATAGCATTGCTTAATAAGAGTGGAACATTCTAAACTTTGTTTCAGACTTGACAACTTTTCTTCTATTTTTGAAATATCAAATACATTTTGTACAATCACTTCCATTTCACCCTCCCTTGTGTGCTTTTATTTTAATCCAGTAAAGACTTTTCTCGCAGTAAACAGTGTGATTATGTTCTCGTATAACACTTAGTGGTTTTGGTACTTAAGTTTACCTAATGGACTCAGGACTGAAAGTTGGAGTTAGTTCTTTGCTGCCTTGCTAGAGAGCATGTGCAGACAGCACTGGGTTGAAGAAAAGTTCTCGAACCACCATATTTGGCAGTAAGTTGGGCAAACTTGTCTAAAATGAGGATGGTGTCTGTGTGATATTTAGTTCCTCTTCTGTACAGCGCCTCAAACCCCAAAACCTATCTTGTATTAGCTGTCACTTATAACCTCCACTAGCACTTAGTGAGCTAGAGGAAAAAGGGTTGTTTATGCTTTTATGGAATACTAGTGGCCCGGTGCACGGATTCATGCACATTGAAAGGAAATTAATTAGAAGAAATATTTTAATATCGCTATTCGCCCTTTCTCTATAATAGAAGTGTCAACCAAATTCATGAATGACAATGACAGTTCAAAACACACACACGCGATTGGCATCAGCGAGAGCTTTATATGTATTGTGCATTCGTGAGTCAACGTTTATTTTTAAATTGCCAGTGCGCATCATATGTACTGGTACCAGCCGGTTGGACTGTTGGATGGACATACAGTGGGTCACTTAGCCTTTTATATGTATAGATTTGAGCAATCCGGTATACTAGCCTGCAGCTGCCTTCCCCCACTTTATCTCTGTATATCTGATTTGACAGAATAACAACAGTGCCACATTCTAGTGTGCTCCAGCTAGCCCACATTTATCTGTAGGTCTAGGACAGTGATGGAGAACCTTTTGAGCTCCGCGTGTCAGCATTTTGAAAAACCCTAACTTAACTCTGGTGCCGTGTCACATATAGAAATTTTTTGATATTTGCAACCATAGTAAAACAAAGACTTATATTTTTGATATTTATTTTATATATTTAAATGCCATTTAACAAAGAAAAATCAACCAAAAAAATGAGTTCGCGTGTCACCTCTGATACGCGTGTCATAGGTTCGCCATCACTGGTCTAGGATGTATGGTATCCTCAGTACTCTTAAAAACCCAACACAGAAGCCAGATAAGCAAAAGACAAACAAACAAACAAAAACCCCACAAACCCTTGAAAAGCCAAAACTAGGTATTACAAAGGCCATCTATTAGTTTTTCTCTTAACTAGGGGTGACCCCAAATTCTTTCTCAGAATCTGGATTTTCTTAGAAATCATTTTAGGAAGTCTGGCTATTGAGCTTATTCGAAAGAGGCATGGAACAGGGGAGAAAAGATGCCCCATGCAGGTATATCATCAGCCAGGAGTGCCAGCTTGAGAAGGTGATAGCTTGAGAAAGTAAAATCTTAAAAAAGAAGATAAAAGAACTCAGCAATAGCAGTTTGAGATCATTTGGTGTGGGACCAAAGCCCCAAACACCCCCATATCCTTGCAGGATTACTGTGTTACTGACATGTTTACATCCTCAGTGTGAGCCACTTACTGTTTATTAAGCATAATGTTGTCTTCTCACCGCAATTCCTTGATGCAAGAAAGGTTAAATGCATACATTCTTTTTGTAGTTGAGAAAAGTGAGAGAGAGATTTTCTCTAGCTTCTCCAAGATTAATCAGTAAGAATGGGAGCTAGGATTTGAACCCAGGTAGTCAGATCCCAGAGTTTATGCCTTTCCTATTATCTCCAACCCCCATGAGAGAATGGGCAGAACACAGGGAGGCAATATGATGTAGTGAGTGGTTAGACTACCTAGCTTCAGATCTCAGTTCTATTACATTCTGATTTTTTAACTAATTTTAGTACCCCATTTCCACATTTATAAAATAGATCTTAAAGTTGTTTGTACTTCATCATAAGAGTTGTTGGGAGAATTCAGCAAGACTTTGATGTAAACCACATTATGAAACATTTGCAGGAAAATGTGAAAAGCATTTTATACCATCAAGTTAACCAACCATAGTCACAATTTTAGTGTTTTTCCTTTTTGTATATTCCTATACATTAAAAAAAGGTTTCCCTTATCTGCACATTTTTATATCTAGCTCTTTTTAGTTTGTCATTGTATGAAAAGCATTTTCATGTTATATACATTTTAGAATTATTTTTAGTGACCATGTATATAAACTAATGGATTTATCATATTTCACATAACCATTCTCTTATTTTGGATATAGAGGTTGTTTCCAAGTTTTTATTTTAGGAATGGTGGTCAGTTGAGCATCCTCCCTCTACTCTGCCCATATTTTAATCCCCCCCCCCCCATATAGACTTCCAGAAGAGGAAACTGAGGGCCAAAGGATATTTTTATGGCTCTCTATACATACTGCCATATTGCCTACCAATTTCATATACCAATTACCAGCTCTAGATATTAACATGGTTTTATATTTTTGCCAATTTAACAAGTTACTAAAAGTTTGCCAAAACAAGTTACCTTGTTTTAATATGAAAATTTTGGGTTACTCAGGAAGTTAAATATTTTCTCATATGTTTGCTTATTCATTACATTTCCTGTTTCATGAATTTTATTCCCATCCTCTTCACCTGGTGGTAAAAAAAGGGGGATGGGCACAGTGTTGGAGATCAGGAGCTCTGGAGACATCTGCCTTCAGAGTGGGGAATGAAATGTGGGCAGGTGCTGTTACCTTGCTGAGATTTTAGTTGCCATTTTGGGACACTTGGAAGACTTTATTTTTAGGAATTCAAACATTTTTTCCATGGTGATTTCTAATTTACAGAACTTGCTGTACCTTTTCAGAGGTTTAATACTCAGTTCTAGTTTTCTTCTGGTTTGAAAATTATTTTATCTCCTTATTCTACCTAGATTTTATTTTATATTTTAATATCTTTTAAAATTGATGACTTTTCCTGTTGTCTGTGCTTATTATGATAACATCAGACATTCCTCATGAATAAAATTTCTCATATTTGAAATTTTAACATTTGCACTGTATTTGTAGTACAACTAAATGTTCACAGGTGTATTGGGATAATGATGTTTAAATAATTTGTTAATGCCTTTACCTAAATTGCTTTTATTTTAGAATTGGGTCAGAATTTATTAGCTATATTAACTAGTATTTGGCATGGTGATTTGTTAGGTTTTGGATATTATAAACAATTTTATTTCTTCAGAAGTAGTTGGTGAGACATTTATTTTTTATTCTTTTTCCTAAAGGTGAGTTTTATATAGGAATCTGTACCTCAAAAATCACATGGCATTGTGTACAGAGTGTCTAGGGAGTAATTAGGAGGGCAATCTGTTAAATCTTTTGCCTCAAGGCAAAACCATTAGGTGTGCTGTGTGTGTGTGTGTGTGTGTGTGTGTGTATGAGCCTCAAGGGGTGTAAATAACCAAACCATTCATGTAATCACCAGTTTCCTTTCATTTAAAGGCATCTGTGAAACCTTTAATCTTGTGGAAGAATCAGAGGAAGTTGACCTATTGAATCCACAGATTATTCTCCAAAACCTGAATATTTTGAGAAAGCATATTTCAGAATTGACAAATTACTGGTTGAATATTAGGCATAAGAACTTTGTGAATTTCATTTTCCGTTTTGTTGTGAACATCCTGAAGTTTTGTTATGATTTAAATGTCAACAGGTCTCTTTTATGAACTCCTTTGTGTCTGCATAAAATATTTTTAAAAAGATTTATTATTGATTTTTTTGGTAATTTATTAGAGATTAGGAGCAAATTACCATTTATGGATGGCAGAGATTTCTCATTGCCATAATAAGACCATCCTCAGAAATGAGCAACATTCACTGTGTTTCTTACAGTACTTTTGGGGCATTATTTAAAGGAAGAAATTTTTCTTTTTCTTAATACTATTGTGCATTCATACTATTTAAACATGGGGAAATCTTTTCCGTCTTAAAAAAAAAATCGTTCTTTCACACTGAGCCTTCCCATACCATTCCTTCTCTCAGTGACCTGTTCCCCCCCCCTTCTTTTTCATAATCAAATTTCTTGAGAGTAATTATACCATATTTTTTCACCTCCCTCTTTATTATTCAAACTTCTGCACTCTGGTCTCTGCCCCATCACTCTTCTGTAGCTGGACCTGTTAAGGACACCAGTGTTAACTGATTGAAGTAGGCTTTCCTATGTTTCATCTTATTTGACAGCTCAGCAACACTCAACAAAGGTGACCACTTTTTCTTGAAACACGGGCTTTACTTGACTTTCATAAATCCAAGCTTTCTTGTTTTTTCTCTTACCTCTCTGGTAACACAAGTCTTCTTTGTTGGGTTATCTTTTCTACCCACTTTTCTGGGCCCTTTTCTTACTTTAATCTACTCTCAAAACTCCACATAGAAGCTTCAAATCTTTCCTTCTCCTGAGCTCCAGACTTCTGTAGTTCACTGTATATCTTCACTTGCTTGTCACACTTGTGCCGCAGACTTACCATTTTTCTTCCAAACCTGCCTTTCACTCTCTATTCCCTTGTTCTGTAACCAGGGTACCACTGCCTAATGAGTTATTCAAGCCAGAAAATCATCAGTGTGTTATCATTTCTACCACCTCAATATCTCTTCATTACTACTGCTACCCTTAAGTCCAACGATCATTGGTCTAGTTCAATGGTCGGCAAACTGCGGCTCGGCAAACCGCGGCTCGTGAGGCACATGCGGCTCTTTGGCCCCTTGAGTGTGGCTCTTCCACAAAATACCGGCTCTTCCACAAAATACCGACTTCTGCGCATGGGCCACGAAGTTTCAATCGCACTGTACGTGCGCGCCCGCACGTGGTATTTTGTTGAAGAGCCACACTCAAGGGGCCAAAGAGCCGCATGTAGCTTGCGAGCCGCGGTTTGCCAGCCACGGGTCTAGTTCATTGCAGTAACTTTTTGCTATCTTCCCTTGCCACTTCAACTAACCCATCCTCTGTACTGTAAACAAATGATTTTTGAAAATCAGTTGTGATCATGTTCCTTCCCTATTTAAAATTCTTTTGAAGTCAAACTTCTAAAATTTTTACTTAATTGTCTACAAGACTTCATGATTTGGCCCTGCCTACATCTTGAATCTCATATCTTGCTCCTCCATCCTTCAACAGAGAGGATGTTTCTCTTTTGGTATCTAAGATTTATAGCATTTAAATTATAAGATGTAGAAATGAGTATTTGTTAAGTATTGCTTATAAAAATGGTTCTTCATTTTGTGTATTTTTTATTTATATGTAGGCAACCCAGTTTATGCATACATATTCAATGAGATAGTATAAGTTGCATGTTTGTAAATTGTAAATGAAGTATGTCAGACTCGCAGCCTGCAGGCTGCATGCGGCCCACAAGGAATATTTTTGTGACCCAGCCAATATAACGGTATGTAAGACATGTTTTAATAAAAATTTTGTAATTTAATTTTTGTAATATCCTGTTCTATATAATACTAGGAGCCCAGCGCCCGATTCGAAATCGCGTGGCGCTGTCCACCCTTGAGTCGCTGGTCCAGCTCTGCCTCCCTCTCCAGCCCTTGAAGCAGCCTGGGCCGTTGCTGATCAGGCCCTCCCGCAGCGCAGGTGCGCGGAGGCCCCTGCCGCCCTGCCCCCGATGCTGCGTGTGCAACCTCCTCCTATCTGGTCTACCCATTACGGTGTCCCAGTTAATTAACATTTCTGTTTTATATATATGGATAATTAACAAACTACAACGTTTGCTAATGACTGATTACTATAATCGTGTTGCATTCATTTCCCTTATGCGCCTTATGTGCAGGCGCACCATTTCTCTCCACTAATACTAGAAGCGAATATTTTAGCAGCCCGTTGCCACGTCATAGTCTTGTACTGACTTGTTTGGTGTGAGCAACAGGAAATATTTTGCTTTTCGAAAGCAAGAAAAATAGGTTTATTTGTGTTATGCTTATTAATTTGTGCAGTTATTCAGTGTCTGGTAAGTTAATGTTCAAGAAAAAATATTACTTTTTATTAAAATGTTCTATTATTTCATGTTAATGATTACTTATTCATTTCAGCCCTTTGTATTCAGCATGTCTCTATGGAAATAAACCTGCGTTTCTATGAAAATTGAAGCTTTTGTTTTTTTGCGGCCCACATAAACTTAAACCTTGTTTATTTGGCCCATGTTAGCCTTTGAGTTTGACATGCTTTTTGTAAATGTTAATGTAAAATATTGTTTCTACTTTTTGTTTCCATCCATTATTTCTTTTTAAAAAAATATATATTTTATTGATTTTTTTACAGAGAGGAAGGGAGAGGGATAGAGAGTTAGAAACATCGATGAGAGAGAAACATCAATCAGCTGCCTCCTGCACACACCCCACTGGCGATGTGCCTGCAACCGGAATTGAACCTGGGACCCTTCAGTTCGCAGGCCGATGCTCTATCCATTGAGCCAAACCGGTTAGGGCATCCATCATTTCTTTTGCTTCCATTTGCATGGTGATAAAAGATACTCTACATGTGGTAACAATTAGGTAGGAATTTTGGAGTAGAATGGACATGATTTTCCATTTTGGAGTATTATTGGAATAGGAAATTAGGAAACAGTCCATAAAACAAACCATTATGGTAGGAGTGATATATTCAAAAGAAAAGGTTGCTTAGAACCTGGTGTAGATCATTTGTCTTTTTCAATTCTTTACTCCCGTGTTTTTAGCTTCCATTTTAAGAAAGCATATGGTGACCATGGAATTATTTTCTATTTCTATTTAATTTATGGGTAAACTCAGTGAATATGCTATTTTAACAGTGCTTCTGGCATTTATACATTTTTCATACAACCCTTTTGTCTATGAGCAAAGTTAATGCCAAACACCACTATTACCCATCAGGAAGAACATTCTTTGTGATTGGAAACATCTAATATGAAATTTGAATGCTCTAGCTATGTCATGAATCAACACCATTCATACTCAGTGGAACAAAATTGCTGTTCAGGAATGTCCTGAAAAAGAAAAGTAATGAGAGGTGGGACCAGCCTTACAAGATTTTAAAAGATATTATTAAGCTACATTAATGACAGCTGTGATGAAGGTATGTGTACAGATCTACAGTTAAATGGAAAAAAAAAAAGAAGAAGACTGGGAAGAGACCCCAAAATACACAGGACATAATAAAATTGGCATCTCAAATCAGTAAAATTTATTTAGTA
This sequence comes from Myotis lucifugus, assembly GCF_000147115.1. Classification (NCBI taxonomy): domain Eukaryota; kingdom Metazoa; phylum Chordata; class Mammalia; order Chiroptera; family Vespertilionidae; genus Myotis; species Myotis lucifugus. Next base: position 46,933,249 of record NW_005871048.1, on the reverse strand, counting down.
TAAATAGTGTTGGGATAACTGGGGAGCCATCTAAAAATAAAATAAAATTGAATCTATATACTTCTACCAGAATGAATTTTAAGTGGACCAACTTTAAATTTAAAAAACAAAGTCATAACAGAAATAGAGCTAAGTCAGGGAGAAATTTTTTATCATTGAGAATGGAGCTTTTTCCAAGTTTGATGTAAAACTCCAAAGTAATTAAAGAAAAGGATTTATAAATTAGACTTTATAAAAATAAAAAAGTTCCACCCTAGCTTTTTTGGCTCAGTGGATAGAGTGTCAGCCTGTGGACTGAAGGGTCCTGGGTTCGATTCTGGTCAAGGGCACATGCCCGGGTTGCAGGCTCAATCCCCAGTAGGGGGTGTGCAGGAGGCAGCCAATCAGTGATTCTCTCTCATCATTGATGTTTCTCTCCCTCTTCCTTCCTTTCAGAAATCAATAAAAATATATTTAAAAAATAAAAGTTTCTGCATATAAAAAACCCCTAAAACAACCCACACAGGCAAAGTCAAAAGACAAGTTAAAAAAAAACATTTAACAACTCATCAAACATAATGGGCAAATTTCCTTAATGTATAAAAATTCAACAAATCAAGAAAAAACCCCCAACAATTCAGTAGGAAAATGTGCAAAGGATATCTATGGAAATTTCACAGAAATGAGATATAACTGGCTTTAAATCTAAAGGTGCTCACTTTATAAGAGAAGTGCAAATTAAAACCACACCAGATGCCATTTTTAAAAAGCCTATCACTTTGGTAAAAATAAAAATTTAACACATTGTTAGCCTGGGTGTGGAGATGGGCACTCATACATTGCTGGTGGGAGTATAAACTGGGACAGTCTTTATAGAGGGTAATTTGACAGCATCCATTAGAATTATAATTTGTGGGACCTCTTTGATTCAACAGTTCCGCTAAATAGAAATGAAGTAACTTAGTGAAGAATTATTTATAGTAGCAAAATATTGGAAACAACCTAAATGTTCATTATGGAAGACTGGTTAAAAAATTATAGTCCATTCACATAATGGAATACTGTGCAGTTGTAAAAAAGGATGGGGAAACGGCTGATATGGAATGGTGTAGATCAGTGATGGCGAACCTATGACATGCGAACTCATTTTTTTGGTTGATTTTTCTTTGTTAAATGGCATTTAAATATATAAAATAAATATCAAAAATATAAGTCTTTGTTTTACTATAGTTGCAAATATCAAAAAATTTCTATATGTGACACGGCATCAGAGTTAAGTTAGGGTTTTTCAAAATGCTGACACGCTGAGATCAAAAGGTTCGCCATCACTGGTGTAGATACTTGTTAAATGGCCCCCCCCCAAAAAAAAGATGTAGAATAGCGTGTCGTGCTGCCATTTGAGAAGAAAGGAGAATAAATATACAAGCATTTATATGCTGCTCGTATTTTCATATAACATCTTTGGGAAGGATTCACAAGAAAGTGATAACCTTAAGTTGCTTTGAGAAAGGTGGGGGTAGGCATTCCCTTTAAAAAAATTTAAAGTTTTAAACCAGCGGTTCTCAACCTGTGGGTCGCGACCCCTTTGGGGGTTGAACGACCCTTTCACAGGGGTCGCCTAAGACCATCGGAAAACACATATTGAATATATAATTACATATTATTTTTGTGATTAATCACTATGCTTTAATTATGTTCCATTTGTAACAATGAAAATACATCCTGCATATCAGATATTTACATTACGATTCATAACAGTAGCAAAATTACAGTTATGAAGTAGCAACGAAAATAATTTTATGGTTGGGGGTCACCACAACATGAGGAACTGTATTAAAGGGTCGCGGCATTAGGAAGGTTGAGAACCACTGTTTTAAACCATAAAAATGAAAAAAAAAATAGGTAAAGAACAGTGTAGAAGTTAACAAAGTCTATATATTCAGTTTATAAATTCAGACATGTTTTTATTTCTTAGTGCATTTCTTGGGCTAGACCTTGTGAAGGGAATTCTTTTTCTATCTTGGGAACAATTTTTTGGATTTGTGAAGTGTGTTTTATTGCTTCTCTTTCCTTTTAAATCTTTATTGGCTAAACGACTGCACAGAAGTAGACTGTCATCTTAAAATTGTAGGAATTTACTTGTGGTCAAGTAATCCATTGACTTTTACAGTTTCATTTTTCCAGAGGGTCCTTTGACTAGTTTTGAGTTGATAACTGTATGAAGACAAAGACTTTGATACCACAAAACACTGAAGCCCCCCACTTTTTTTGCTAGTACATGTCAGAAAAGCAGTTTTTTAAGGGATTTAAAAAATTTCCATGGGCTTTTGACTTGTGACAGATGTCTTTCATGAGGGATAAATTATATTTGGACCCATCTTTTATAGAATATCAAGGGAAACAAAGCAGATGAATCTTCCTATATACAATGCCTTCCCAAGACAATAAACACCACTCTCCAAAAACTTTTCTACTCTGGTGATAGACTGAACCTGAAAGCATGCTTATCTGTAGCTTGACATTTTTAGCATGTCCAAGTCCTCGTATAGGTAGGAGATCCAGTTATTGCTATTCAAGAACAACTAAAAAGGACTATTAACAATGCAAATGCCAGTTACATCTGATAGACAATAAAATGGTAAGCATATTTGTGTATTATTTAAGATGGGGGAAAATGGCTTTGCCTATTTTTTATTACTTTGAATAGCCTTGGAACTAATTCTATTTATCACTACCCCCCATTTTGTGTAGTTTTAAATAATTCTTAGAGTTTGGACAATCAGCAGTATTTAAGTACTCTCTTGTAGTAGAGCTCTAGAAAATGTTCCTAACAATTAGCATCTATATAATGGTTTTTTCAGAATATTTAAATCTAGTTTTTGAAAAATACTAGTACTTTAGTGTCCATTCACAGTTCTTAGGACTTCAAATCTTGACAAAACTGAGGATATTGAGTGTATTATTGCACCAGGGTCAGCATCCTCTGTATAGTCTGGGAGTCCTTTCTAGGTGTCAAGTCAGGATGTGGAAGTGCAGGAAACGCTGAGCCAGGTGGGATTGCCTTGCACACAGTAGGTATTCAAGAAATATTTGTTTATTGCAAAATGTTGACTGGAGCCCCAGGGAGATCATACTCCTGTGCATTGACCATTGAATCTTCTTTAGCAATGACTTTTGCTTTCTGGTTTTTGTGCCAGCAATTACCAACTCTTGGTTTGAATGGTCATTGCAAGCATGAACTCCTTCATGTGTTTGTGAACACTTAACTGTTCCTATAGCATGTAATAGATACACTTGTAGAATGAATCATTCTAGGACTTACTTTTAAAGAATACCATTGCATTTTTTTTTAAAAAATTGAAAATTATCTCCAAATAGTTCTTTTGAGTTTGACAAAATTGAACTTACTTAAAGTAAGCTACATGTGTCCTGTACAGAGAACACAAAGTAACTAACATTGTGATGCATGTCATGTCTTCATCTTAAAGGATGAGGAAGGCACACACATGCCTCAGTGGTGAGCAGTTGTCTGCATTTTATTTTGTTCTTGTCTGTGACATGTGGTCTCTTGACTGTGGAAAACTGGCATGCAGTGTATTACCTCTTTGATCATTGGAGTGATATATTTTTCCCTGTTGTTCACCTGGAATTCCATATAGTCCAACTTTTGAACGCCACGAGAAGGGCTTTTTTTTCCTCTTTAGCAATTGAGACATTTCTGCATGTGGAGTGAATAGATCCACTCCATAACTGTGTTACGTAGTTTACTGTGTGGTTAAATGTAATGCAAACCATTCAAAACTGATGTACAAGGGCTTTTCATGTAATGGTGGCATGTGGATATCTTTCTTCATATAACAGATGAGGTTGGTAGCTAACGTGTTATATGAATAAAGGTCCACTTGCTAATCTTTTTGTTCTTTGTTGAGGGATAGAAAGTAGACATACAGATATGCTAGGAAAATGAGAATTGGAATGCAGGCCAAAAATTTGTCAGTTAGAGATGACTGCAGCCAAGACTAAGTGGCATCATGTTCATTTGATAGACAAGTGTGGCTGCTAGTGGTTGGTCCTCTGTGCTCTTATATGCACATTCCCCCTCTCTCTACACATAGCTATTAGTCATTTGGTGACAAAATAGCCAGAATACACATCTTTTCTATTTTGGAGCAGAAAGAGATAATCCTTTCCAGTTCAACTTTTCTCTGATATTTTTGCAAAGGAATTATGTGAGTACCCTACTGCCCTTGCTTTTGACACTTGCATCAATATTAATAATTTCAGGAGATGAATTTATGATTAGGTATTTGCTTGTAGTTCCTAGGCAATCAGTGACAAAATGAACTGGACTCTGGTGGAGCCATTTCTTTCTTTCTTTCTTTTTTTTTTTTTTGCAATTTTTTCAGTTTCCCAAAAGTGCTATACCATAACCAATAAAGTCCTGATGTCTTCTTTGTAGACAGAAATTTTGTGTTTGGGGTGAGTGAGGAGGTGGGTAAGAAATTAAGGGAGCTAATTTTCAATGAATTCAAAGACAGGATATCTAAAAAGTTAGGAAATGTAAGATAGACTTATTTTTAAGCAGCATGTTAGATTTACTTTAAAATAACATGCTCAGTATAATTTTATTTAACCTCCAAACATCTTTCCAGGTGAAGTTATTCTAAATTCAAAGCAATGGACCTATTTCTTAATCTGAAGGAAGTATAGTAAAGATAGTGTGTCTAAAAAGTCTGGATACAGAGAAAATAATGTGCCTATTGATTGAGCATATCACTTGAAAATGCAGCTTACATACTATTTAAAAATAAGTTTATTCTGTTTTGTTTTTAAGTTTCACACACCCGTGTTTTGTTTCTATTTACGATTTCTTTTAAGTTTTAGGCATAGTGCTAAAATAACTACAGTCATCAGAAAGACTAGGCAGTTGACAAGAAGCAGTTTCTTCCTCACTAGGTCAAAGATCTGGGCAGCGTGGAGCTACATCTTCAACTTAGGGAGGTGGGAGAAGAATGAAAAGCAAATGATGGGAGTGGAGGATGGTGGATGACTGGCTTTCTTTTTATTCCAGTAGCTGGCTGTAGTCATAATTGAAATCTTGATCTTGTTTTGAGTGAATGAAGACCTGGAAAGGTTGATGACTCTAGCATAACAGTATTAGTTTAACAGTTTTTATTTTTTGTTGTTGTTACTCTTCACCCGAGGATATTTTTCCACTGATTCTTAGAGAGAGTGGAAGGGACGGGGAGACACACAGAGAGAAACATCGATGGGAGAGAGACACATTAATTGGTTGCCTCCTGCATGCACCCCAACTGGGGCTAGGGATCAAGCCTGCAACCAAGATAAATGCCCTTGACCAGACTCGAACCCAGGACCCTTCAATCTGAAGGCCAATGCTCCTTCCACTGAGCCAAACTGGCTAAGGCTAACAGTTCTTATTTTTTTTTAATTAAATCTTTATTGTTCAGATTATTACATTGGTTCCTCTTTTTTCCCACCATAACTCCACTCCACCCAGTTCCCACCCCACCCTCCGCCCTCACTCCCCACCCACTGTCCTCATCCATAGGTGCACAATTATTGTCCAGTCTCTTCCTGCACCCCCACACCCCTTTCCCCCCCAAGAATAGTCAGTCCATTCCCTTTCTATGTCCCTGATTCTATTATAATCACCAGTTCATACTGTTCATCAGATTATTTATTCACTTGATTTTTAGATTCACTTGTTGATAGATGTGTTGTTCATAATTTGTATCTTTACCTTTTTCTTCTTCTTCCTCTTCTTAAAGGATACCTTTCAGCATTTCATATAATACTGGTTTGGTGGTGATGAACTCCTTTAGCTTTTTCTTATCTGTGAAGCTCTTTATCTGACCTTCACTTCTGAATGATAGCTTTGCTGGATAAAGTAATCTTGGTTGTAGGTTCTTGGTATTCATCACTTTGAATATTTCTTGCCACTCCCTTCTGGCCTGCAAAGTTTCTGTTGAGAAATCAGCTGACAGTCATATGGGTACTCCCTTGTAGGTAACTGATTTTCTTTCTCTTGCTGCTTTTAGGATTCTCTCTTTGTCTTTTGCTCTTGGCATTTTAATTAAGCTGTGTCTTGGTGTGGTCCTCTTTGGATTCCTTTTGTTTGGGGTTCTCTGCGCTTCCTGGACTTGGAAGTCTATTTCTTTCACTAGGTAGGGGAAGTTTTCTGTCATTATTTCTTCAAATAGGTTTTCAATATCTTGCTCTCTCTCTTCTTCTGGCACCCCTATAATTCGGATGTTGGTACGCTTGAAGCTGTCCCAGAGGCTCCTTACACTATCTTCATATTTTTGGATTCTTTTTTCATTTTGCTTTTCTGGTTGGGTGTTTTTTGCTTCTTCGTATTTCAAATCTTTGACTTGAATCTTGCGATCCTCTGGTCTGCTGTTGGGAATCTGTATAATATTCTTTATTTCAGTCAGTGTGTGCTTAATTTCTAGTTGGTCCTTTATCACAACATCGAGGGTCTGACTAGATTTCTTGAGGATCTCACTACATTTATCAGCGGTTTCTAGAAAATTCTTGAAAAACCTAAAAAGTGTGGTTTTGAACTCTATATCCAGTAGTTTGCTTTCCTCCATTTCTGTCATTTGTGTCCTGTTTCTTTGTCTCGGCATTTTTTATGCTTCGCTGTGTCGATAGAGTGGCTTTCTGTGCTAAGTGTCCCAATTACCTGAGGTAGACACTCTTGGTGCACCCCCTTGTGGGCTTTGTGCACAGTCTTGTTGTAGTTAAGCCTTGATTGTTGTAGGTAAAACTGGGAGGATTTGACCTCCAGGCCAGTTGGCTGTGAGAATCAGCTGTGTCTACGGTGGGAGAACTTCTGTGCTGAAGACACCCTTATGGGGCAAGACTTGCTTCAGTGGGGCATTGGTGCTCACTGAGTCTGCCCCCTGAGTGTGTCCCTTATAGGTCTGAGGAGTTGTAATTGGAAAGTCCCACTCTGACCACTGGGTACACTGGTTCTTGGATCTAAGGAGGTGCTAATCTAGTCTCTGCCTGTGGCTACCCAGCAGAAGCCAGCTGTAAAGCAATGCAAGTTGCCCTGGGGCCTTGGGGCAGCTGCAGTTTGTTAAGTTATTTTCAGATTACAAAGGGCCGGGCCTTTCACATGCAGAAGCCTCCGTGCATGGCTTGGGCGGGGCGGGTCCCAGGGAATCAACAGGGCGGGCGGAGCGAGCAGTATAGCTGCTCTCAGCCCTGCCTTCAGAGGTCCTGGCAATCGCTGCAAGTGCCTCCGAGAGAAAGCTGCCCTCGAGGTCCGACTGATGCCGGACAGTCCTGTTTCTCCCGTATGAGTCTGGGTCCCCAGAGACTCGCCCAGAACTGGAGCTCAGAGCCTGAGACTCCCTCCCGATTGAAAAAGACAATCGTGTCCTCAGCCGCCAGCCCTCTCCGCATGCACCTCCGCACCTTTGTATTTTCCTTTGGCACCGCACCTCCTCTGAGTCTCGGTATGCTTTTCTCTTTCCTTCTAGTTGTAGAAATTCCACTCAGCCAGCCTTCTTGTGGTTCTGGATGATGTCTGTTATGTCTTTTAGTTGTATTTTTGAAGTGGTTGTGCGAGGCAGCAATCTCCGGTGTTTACCTATGCCGCCATCTTGGTTTCTGTCCTAACAGTTCTTATTTTAATCTGATACCTAATGATATATACAGAATAAATTCTTATACATGCTACTATCTTTTGGGATTGGTTTAAGTAATACATCATCTTAGTTAGAAAAATGAAAAAATGATGCTAGAGGCGGTAATATTTCTGAGGAAAATTACTTAAAAAAGATTTGCCAGGTAAAGTTCAGGCTTACAGTGTTAATGTGTTGCTCTCCTTGCTAAAACAGAGAATCTCTGATCTTTATTGATATCTCTCCCAAATTGATGAAACATTTTTAGAACAAGTATAGTAGTGAAAAGGTACATAGCTCTGTGAGCCTAGGCTGGGAGGAAGGAAGGTTCACAAAAGGTAAAAGAATAGTGCACCCTCACAAAACCTTATGAATAGTTGCTTTAATAGTTACATTTGAATCTTAATTCATGAGATTACAGAGTTTAGAAAATGTTAAGATTGACAGGTGGCCAGTTTGGTGGGCATTGTTTATTTGCTAGAGTGGCTGAACTTAAGGTGGGATGTTGGAACCTTTTGTCCCCAGAGCTGCTTAAATGAACATTAGATCCATTGAGCCACATGTAAATGCTTTGTTTTCATATTTTTAACACTTTAGCCCTCTACTTTGGATAAATCTTATGAGGAAGATCCTGCATGAATAGGGTTTGACTGGGTGGTCTGTGCAAGCCCCCTCCATCTCTAAGATGAGTACAGTCTCCCATCCCAATGGTAGAACGCCAGGGACATGGCATGACCCATCTGCTGGTTAGTGATGGTTGGTATATTCTGTTGAAGAAGGCAGTTATATATTTTGAGAAAGATATTTCATCAAAAGTGGTAAAAATAGAGACATTTTAGTGTTTGAAGTAGCTCTCCCAAGTCAGTGTGTGCTGCAGGTTGTCAGGAAAATGCTCAGTTCCCTTTTGAGTTTCAAACCACATTTATAGATGCCCACAATGAATTACTTCAGGGCAGCATGGTGATGAGAAAAATGATAAAAGATATCATGATTTGATGGAAAGAACACTTTCCTTGTTGTTAAACTTGGGGTTGGTTGGTTTCTGATTCTAGCACTTACTCTCTTTGTGACCCGGGCAAGTTATTTAACTTCTCTGGGTTTTGGATGCATTCATTGAGATAATTTATGTCTAGTGTCTAGGCCAGTGCTTAGCGGTTTATCTACATTAAGGCCCCCTTTCTCCTTCATTGTTTCATGGTGGAATGCATATATTCTGTACAGCACATACTGTCTCACATAAGTAGTTTAGTTGGCTCCATCAATCTACCTGATCTCAGTTCTTTTGTGAGCCCGCTCTCAGCCCCTGGGCCCCATGGTCAGAGGGGTATGCATAACCCTGCTAGCTATGGTTATCATGCCCAGTTACCAGGGTTTTACAGAGTAGCTAACCTGGCTCTCAGTGTCTTTTGAATAGTAGCAGATACCGCAGACTGCTCATGCCTGGTCTGATATAATTTATTGCAGAGGTGGGGGTTTGCACTCATGTTCAGGAAAGAGCGAGCCTCCTGATTCCAAGGGTGGGGAACCTTTTTTTTGCGAAGGGCCATTTGGATATTTATAACACCATTCACTTAATATAATTCATTTAATATAAGTTTATGTTGCTCTTAAATTTATTGAATTTCGGGTCAGGCAGGACCAGACCAAATGATTTCATGGGTCTTATATGGCCTGCAGGCCGGACATTCCCCATCCCTTGTGATAGCTACACAGAGTGGTGGGCATGATAGGCATAGGACATATTGGGAACAGTGGCACTGTTGACCAGCAATTGAATGCTACTAAAGATGGGGAAATCTTAAGCTAAAGATGGGAAATATTTGTGGCCTAGTCTGCATTTGGCTTTATAAATTGCACACTAATTGAGAACACATTTTTCTGCTTTGAAGTCATGAAAGCTCTCCTGCCTACATTCCAGATTGATGTCTATCTGCCTTGAGCTTGTTGTTTGTTTAAAGTACATACTACATCACGGAAACACAGACCTCTTAGAAACCTTTGGTTTGTCCCCAGTGCATCAGTGGACATTTCTCTTCCTGCTTCTGAGTGATTTTGCCTTTGTCGTTGTGCCTTGGCAAGTTTTTTTGTTTGCTCTTTAAACAAGAATTTATACTTTCTTCAGCTGAGCCATTGCTTTTTTTTTTTTTTTTTTTACAGGGATTGGTGATTGTAAAGCTTTTTTTTCAGCAGGTGTGGAGCAATGAATAGTCTTTTTAATTTCATTTTTCATTTACATTTTTTATAAACTCTTCAACAACAAATGGTGAAACTCTATGTCCATATTCTTTTTCAGTCAATTGTTAATGGTTTTTCCATACTTCCCAGCTGCTTATCATGGGCACAGCTGACAAAACCAGAAGAGCCTTTCCAGTAAGGTGAGCTGAGCTGGCTTTTGAGTAGTACAAAAGGCTTTGGTATAGAATTAGGGCTTTGAGAAAGGGAACAAATGTAAAGGCAGCTGGAAACTTGAGTGTTGCTAATCAGGAATATATTTCTCGATTCTGAAGTTCCCAAGAAGCGTATACTTAAGCAAAATAATACAACTTGTGGATGAAGAGATTTTCCTGTTTTAAAATCCCTTTGTGTGAATTTATAAAAATGTTTTTAATATTTTTCATTATCTTCTCAAAGAACATTACTAACTCTCATTTTTTAAAATATTTTTGCATCCCAACAAAATTATTTACTTTTGAGGCTCTTTACCCATTTGCTCTTGCCAAATGCCCTGTATCCAATTCAGTTATTATGGCTGATCCCTTTATCTTTAATTGCTAAGACTCTTTTCAAGGGATCATTTGCTTTTATTGTTTTATTTATGACATCAATAATGAGTACTACATGAGTTCAAAGGGGTTTGTTCTGACTATTGAGAATTTACTTCTCTGCTGGTAGTTGCTTGTGTCTGAAAATAGGTTTCTACAGTAGATTGGCCATCTGCTTTTGGGAAAATATACACTTTCCCTGAATCAACAAATGGGTAATATCAGTAATAAGGTACAGTAAATCTGCCACCTCCAGAAAACAGTATATTTACATAAGTTTACTGAAAACCAGGATTGTGTCCATTTCATGTTTTCCTCCATGCTTCATGCTGGAGAAACTTATAATTATTTTCATTAATATTCCTGTGTTATTAAAAAGTAATGGAATATTTTAAATGTAGGAAATAGAGAAAAAAGGTAACACTTTTGAGATTCAAATGTAGAAGTTATTTAATAGGACAGTGCTTTTTAATTAATTGGGTGCTGGTAACAGTCTATACTCAGAACTGTAAGGCAAAAGCACTTTGCATGTGGAACACTCCACAGGTGTATTTAAGGTTAGTTTGAGTTAATGGCCTGTCAAAGCTAACTGAAAAACAAAAGAAAAATACTTCCCAAATCATCTCTCCCTTTCCTTTTGAAAGATGGAAGAGGGAACAGTTTAAATTTCAAAACTTTGCTTGATTAGCTTAACTTCTTAGAAAACCAGTTAGCTGAAGGATCCCAATATACCAAAATAGTTAAGATGTAAGAAACATTTTGGACTTACATTGTCTTTTCAAATTGGGAAATATTTGGAATGCTTTAGAGGTGACATTCTTGTTCTATGACAGGTTCAGTTGAAATGCTCCTGGTAAACCTGCTGGATGATGATGGTGATGATGTAGATGATGGTGATGATGGTGATGATGTAATAATAGTAGTAGTCATTACTATTGCAGTAAGTGCTACATACTGTTGTTCTAAGAGCTTTACGTATATTAATTTAAGTTAGGAGATATCTAAGTAACTTGCCCATGGTCACACAGCTGGTAAGTGGTAGAACTAGAATTTGTGCCCACACAGTGACCAAAAAAAAAAATCTGTGCTCGTAACCACATCACTGTGTAGGCTTTAAGTTTTCTTGGGTTAGAATTGTGACTTCAGGTATTTTGCTACTAGCACATCTTAAAATGGAAATCTATAGTGTTTACATGGAAGTAGGAATAATTGTGAAGTTGACAATTTTATAATTGAAGTTGGGAAATTCTGAATTTGATTATTCTTTAGTCATAAAAAAGACTGCCTTTAACCTGTCTTTCAAATCACTTAGATCATTGTTTCTTTATTCTTTTTCACTTAAAGATTCATAAATGCATTTTGGCATACTGGGACACTTGTCCCCAAACTCATTTAGGGAGGAGAAGAGTGAGAAGAGACAAAAAAGATGAGTTACCATCTGTCTGTGAACTGAAGGTCTGCTCTCCTGCCTTTGAGGCACTTTCTGTGGCTCCTGCTCCGGAAAGCGCCACCTAGTGGAGTTTATCCCTTTAGGAAGGCCTTCCTCACCTGGAATTTGTTGTGGTGCCACACTTGTATATTGAAGTGGAAGAATAGTTTTCTTACAGCTTTAAGAACTCTGCAACTTAACGGAGAAGATAGGGAAATGATAAAGGTTGCAGTGTGATTCAAAGACTAAATGTATTTGGAAACTATCTCGTGGAGGGGGAAAAGCCACTTTAAGAGTTTCAGAATACAGTTTTGACAGATTTAAATCATTCTGTTTATGTTTGCTCTGTGTCTGTGTTGGTCTTACATGCAACTATCATTAGAAGTTATAGCAGGCCACAGTTATATCTTGATGAGGACATGCTGGGCTGACAATAGTTTCTTAGCCATGTGCATTACATGCACTAACCTTGATGCACAAGAGTGCCTGTGGTTTTTTATTTGGAAACCAAAAAAGCAGTCCTTTGGCCAATCTGGGGAATTTCTGTAATAGGAACATGCCATTAATGAAATTTCTCGTAGGCATCTACAGCATGAGGCAGAATCAATCCCTCCCTCCCTCCCTCCCTCCCTCCCTCCCTTCCTGCTTTCTTTCCTTTCCTTTCTTATTTGTTACCAAGTCCCCTTTCTTCTTCATATCCTATCTTCTTTCCTTGACTCTTTGCTGACCAGTCTGTCTGGCAGTCTGCCTATCTACCTGTAAGTATGCCCTGTGTTCTCAAAAGAATTCAAGGGCAGCCTGTCTGCCATAATGAAGATAGTATGACATTTTAGATTTATTTTTACCATATTTATTTTTAAAAGATCTTTTTAAAAATACAACTTCATTATGACTAAGAAAGTTACTATAATTAACATGTTTCTTATCCTTTTTTTTTACATTTTAAAAATGTTTTTATCGATTTTTAGAGAGGAAGAGAGAGAGAGAGAGAGAGAGAGAGAGAGAGAGAAACATTGATGAAAGAGAAACATCAACATCCATTGGCTGCCTCCTGCACGCCTCCTGCTAGGGATTGAGCCTGCAACCCAGGCATGTGCCTGGGAATAGAACAGGTGACCTCTTGGTTCATGGGTTGACACTCAACCACTGAGCCACACTGGCAGGGGCAATGTTTCTTATCCTTTTATGTCTTATTTTATAAGGAGGAAATTACTAGAATTCAGAAATAATGTGACTACATTGTGCCCAAATCACAATTTTTTTTAGCTCAAATACCTTCAGATACCATGTTTCACCTCCCCCCTTATTAACCCGAGCTTATGACAAGGTTAATATTTTTTGTGTTTTTCAAAATTTTTTTCCATGTGAAATGTCCTATTCCCTTTGTGCTTCTTCTTTCCCCTTTGTCTTTGCCCCTTGCTTTATTGAGCCCATACAACATTGTCAGTTGGGTAAGCAATCTCAAAAATAGTGTTTTCAAAACTGCTTGGGCCAAAACTCCTTTTGCAGTCCATTGGGCTTTTTATAGGGCTACCTCCATTTTGCATGCATTTTTCTTCAAGATTGTATTTTTTTTCCCATTGGTTGACATGCCACTGTAAGTTTTTTTCCCATTTATTTTTTATTGTTGACAGTATTAAAATTGTCCCCCATCCCTGTCCCTTTGCCTGGCCCCACCCCAGGCCTTTATTACACTATTGTCTGTGTCTATGGGCTATGCATGTCCTTACTAATAAAAGGCTAAGTAGTCATCACGCCCTCACATGTGATGCCCTCACGCCATCACAAGATGGCTGCGCACATAGCAGAGGTGGGGTTCCCATGGCCCTGGCGGCCGCTCCGCGTGGCTTCCACCGGGGCTCCCGTGGCCCCGTGCCCACCGTGGAGGCAGGACCCCCGGCTCCGGCCTACCTCTTTGGGGCAATCCATCGAGGAGCCCCAGATGGGTGGGAAGGGCCTACCTCTTTGGGGCGATCAATCGCGGGGCTCCCGCACTGTGAGAGGGCACAGGCCAGGCTGGGGAACCCCCCTCAAGTGCACGAATTTCGTGCATGGGGCCTCTAGTATGCATATAAATTCTTTGGTTAATCTCTTCCAAGAGATTACCCCCTTTCCTGTTCCCCTCCCCCTCTGAGATCTGTCAGTTTGTTCCATGCATCCATGTCTCTGGACCTATTTTGTCATTTTATTTTGTTCATTAGATTCCACATAGGTGAGATCATGTGATATTTGCCTTTCTCTGACTGGCTTTTTTCGCTTAGCATAATAATCTCCAGGTCCATCCATACTGTTTCAAAGGGTAAAAAAATCCTTTTTATGGCTGAATAGTATTCCATTGTGTAAATGTATCACATTTTATCCACTCATCTACTGGTGGGCACTTGGGCTGTTTCCAGATGTTAGCTATTGTAAATAATGTTGCAATGAACATAGGGGTGCATATATTCTTTCTGATTGGTGTTTCGGGATTCTTAGGATACATTCCTAGAAGTGGGATCACTGGGTCAAATGGCAGTTCATTTTTAATTTTTTGAGGAAACTCCATACTGTTTTCCACAGTGGCTGCACCAGTTTGCATTCCCACCAGCAGTGCACAAGGGTTCCCTTTTCCCCATATCCTTGCCAGCACTTATTTGTTGATTTATTGTTGGTAGCCACTATGTTTTAACATTGAAAATTTGATGCTATACTTCTTCCAGATAGATCTAAGAAACTATTTGAAATTGATAGGTGATTGGAGCTATATGTAAGATATCCTTGTGTTACAAGTATTCTAGCTTTCAAATTGTATTTTCTAGTTGTATTGACAAATTTGCAATGATAAATCTATATATTCTTTTGCTTATTTCTCTATTATAGCTGATGGATGGAAGGTAACACATGGTGGTTGCATGTAGGCTAGCTACATACAAACACCTACCTGCCCTTTTCTCCCCTTTATCGAAAACGGTGTTTGAGATGTATATGCTTATGCTGGAGTGTATTTTTCAAAAGCATTTTTTTCTCCTATGAAAAATCTATGCCTCTATAGGGAATTCAGACAATATAGAAAACTGTGAAGAAGCAAAAATCAGTGGTTAACAGTTTGGTAATGCAGAGTGATCACTGTCAACAGTTTGGTAATACGCCCGCATATACACCTGTTATGAGCATACATATTCTAGTATGTGTATTCTTGTTATGAAGTTATATAACACATGCCATTTACCAACCTTTATTTTTTTTCCTTAATACTTTATTTTGACTACCTTCCCATATTAACAGATAGGATTTTAAAAAATGGCTGAATTGTGGCCTTGGCTGGGTGACTTGATTGGAGCATCATCCCCTACACCAAAGGGTTGTGGGTTCGATTTCAGGTCAGGGCACATACCTCGTTTGCATGTTTGATACCCACTCTTGTTCTTGAGGCAACTGATCTATGTTTCTCTTTCACATCAATGTTTCTCTCCCTCTCTCCCTCTCTTAAAAAGTCAATAAAAAAATACACAACATATCCTTACGTAAATTGTGTTCCATTTTATGTATATATCACAATCTGTTTCTTTTTTCTTGTGTCTTTTTTTGTTGTTGTTAATTCCCACCCGAAGATATTTTTTCCATTGATTTTTTGAGAGAGTGGAAGGGAGGGAGGGGAAGAGAGAGAGAGAGAGAGAGATGAGAGAAACACATTGATTGATTGCCTCCTGCATGCACCCCAAAAGGGTGCGGGGGATCAACCTATAACCCAGGTACTCATCCTTGATTGGGAATTGAACGTGTGACCCTTCAGGCCAACACTCTAACCATTGAGCACACCAGCCAGGGACTATTTCCCGTTTTAATAGGTATTTAGTTTTCACTGTTGTGAATAATGCTACATTAAACATAGTCACATATTCATCTTGCCCACCTATATTTTGGAGGCAAATTTCTCTAAGTGGAATTACTAATATAATTTTATTTTAAATGGAATTATATTTTAGCTATGACAGTATGTTAAGAAACATAATTTTGTATGGTCAGCATTCCCAGAAAGTTGATGAGGTTTGCCCCTTTAAGAATCTGCACTGCTCTTTTAGATTAAATATCTATATAACTATCTATATCTATGTCTATGTCTATATAGTCAAAATGGTCTAGATTGCTGGACCTTGGGGTTCTTGGGTCTGTTCTTTAATAGCTTTTTGTCTTATAAAACTCTTTTCTCAAATGTGCATTTCTCAATCTGTAGAGAGCTTGGAAAGAAGATGACCATCCTTGTTATAGGATCTATAAAATAAAAGCAAGCAGCCCCCTGAGTTAAAATTTGTGGAGTGTTCTAGTTATAGGGGTAGGATAGAGAAGTTACTGGCTGGTTGAATTTAGGATAGGTAAGGACTTTTTCTTTTTGTTTGGGGACTGCTATTTTATGTCCATGTTCTGCTGGATTAAATAATTTCTACTACAAAGCAGTTTATTGCTAAATGTAGGAGACAAGGCCATATAAATTGAGATAAAAGGCAGTTTTTGATTAAAAACTTTGCCTCCTTCAGGTTGGTGGAATTACTGTTGGAGTGTCTGCCTGTCTACCCTTTCTCCGCCTGGTATAGCCCATCTGTAGAGTTCTTTCTTGTGGAAGTGTGTTCTTGTCTCTGAGCATGCTCCATGGGGAGCCAGCTCATGCAGTGTCTTTTCCATGGCTATTTCTTCGAAGGAGTCAGCCCCAGCCTGACTGCTTGTGCCCTGGCAGGCCCTGAATGGGAAGAGTTCCCCGGGAAAACAACTGAGTCCTGGCCTGCTGAGCACTACTGGCCCTCCCTCCATTATTGACTATTTGATTTGGGTATGCAGAGCTGCGTCAGAGCCCTTCCCCATCTTCTTGGAGCTCACCTGGTGGAAAAATAAGAGGGCCTCAAGGCATGTAACTTGACAGTGTACTAAGTATCCTCTGTTTTTTTATTATTTTTTTATTTTTTTGGTGAGGGGGGACTTATCATTTTTTTCTGGGGAATCTGTGAAGGCTTCTGGAAGAGAAGGGGAAACTTGGAAACCAGTGGTGGGAAATGATAGGAGTTGGCCAGGCAAATACTGTTAGTAGGGGGGAAATGGTTCGTTGAGAGGAGAGACTGGAAATACATTCTAGGCCTCATGAAGCTCCTTCGAAAGTGAAAGTGTGAAGGTAGGAACCGTTACCTCCCCTTTGTGATTCAGATTCTTCACAGCTTCCATGGTTGGCGCTAAGTGTTGAGGAGGGTGGTAGTAGAAGAGGAGATGATAGAGGCAGGCCAGACCATAGTGGATCTTGTGTGCCATGATGCAGAGCTGGACTTGATCCTCTAGATTTTAGAGATAGTGAGACATCATCATAAGCCTTGTGTTTTGATTCATGGACACAGTTATGAGGAGCCAAATGAAAGCCATTGTACTCATTTCATGGAGTGATAAAATCCCATTTATAAGTTAGGGATGTGCTAAACATTAGTACCTGAGGGAGTACATTTATAATGTGACTCATCTCTTCATCAAAACTCTGATGGCCTGTCAGATGAACAAGAAAGACTCCTTTTATAAAGGGGGCACCATTTCAGACAGGTGGTATACATTGCTCAGTGCTGAGAAAGCTTCTGTGCAGAGGCCAGTCTGGTGAAGGGATACAGATGTAGGGGATGACACAGGGTGTGTTCTTGCAGTCTTGCCTGACAGCGCAACACAGGACATATGACAGGCTATGCAAAGATTAAGAGCAGTCATTGTACAGGGCAAAAAAGACTGTGGCTGTGCATTGATTCCTTTACCCCATTCATACCTGCCCACGTATATGGATCTGTCATGGTGTCATCTTTGAATGCTGAATTAAGCAATATCAGAGTTAAGATAAAAATCAGTTAATTGATTAAATGAGCACAGGGCTAGACACATGTTGATAACTCAGTAAATACTTAATTGGTTTTTTAAAAAATCCCAACTTTAAAACAAAATGAATTTCAAAAATTGAGGCACTTGGTTAAAAAAAATCTGTATTTTTAAAATGTATTCGAAGAGCTTAAGATTTAGAATTAAAATGTTCTCTGATAACTTATTTCCCTATAAATTATTTAGATGGGATAAAGAAAATGGCTTTACGTCCTAGCCGGCTTGGCTCAGTGGATAGTGTGTTGGCCTGTGGACTGAAGGGTCCCGGGTTTGATTCTGGCCAAGGGCACATGCCTGGGTTGCGGGCTCGATCCCCGGTGGGGGGTGTGCAGGAGGCAGCCGATTAATGATTCTCTCATCATTGATGTTTCTGTCTCTCTCTCCTTCTCCCTTCCTCTCTGAAATCAATAAAGAAATATATTTTTTTTTAAAAAGAAAGTAAATAGCTTTACTCCATGGGGTTCAGAGAGCTGTAGACTTGAATGTTTTATTAAGCTTTACATATTTTTTTGATGGGTAGGTGTTGGCTTAAGGCATTCTAAATTAGTCTGGAATATTTGTGCTTCTTTATAAGTCTACCACATACACTGAGATGAGAAAATACAGTCTGTTATTTGGGGCAGGGTGGACCAGAGAGCTGAGCTTCCACTTGGGTTTCCACTGATGTCTTATCTCTTTCACTCTCATCTTCTTTTGCAAAATTATCACAATAACACTTAACCCTCCTGACCTTATAAGGTTTATTGTGAGAATTGAGTGTTTTCATTCAAATTTGAATGAAGCATTTTATTTAGCTTGCAAAATGCTGTACCCAAAGCATATTTTTAATTTCAATCAAATTAGCCTGGTTTAGTCTTGCTAGGATGTCACTTTTCAATTCCCTATTAGGGCACATGCCTGGGTTGTGGGCTCAATCCCCAGTAGGGGTTGTGCAGGAGGCAGCCTATCCATGTTTCTCTATCCCTCTCCCTTCCTCTCTCTAAAATAAAATATATATATATTTTAAAAAAACATTAGCCTAGTTTAAATAGTTTAAAGAAAAGAAAAAAATCTACATTTACAAGTAAAGTAATGGGAAATTTTTGAATTTAACTTTTTGTTTACAATTTTTATTTGCTGCTGAATAAAAATATTCAGAAAACAGTTTTGTTGATTTCTTTTTTTTTGAGGGGGGAGGGCTTAAATGAATTATCCTTATAATGTGTTCCAGATATCAAATATTCCTTATTAAATTTTTGAACTGGAGATAGTTAATTTCTTGTGAGCATTATAAATATAATACTAATTTATCCTTTATAGTTTAAAAATTATTATTTATAGTTTAGGGAACTGCTTCTCAAGAGGTTAATGATGTGTAGTTGCATCAATTTATATGACTTTTTCTTAGTTTGACAAAGAAGCCTTTAGCATAGATGTTTCCAAAATAATATCACTGCCCAAATGTCCCATTAGCCAAGCATCTTATAAATCAGCAAGACCAGTCCCATCTGTTCCTGCTGTCAATTCTTTTGTCCTCTTCCTTCCCCCTCTTCCCAACTAAGTGCATATATGTATGCTTAAGTAAGTACTCAGGTTGATACCCACCCCAGCTCCACAGGTAAAAGGAGAGATTGGAAAAACATACCAGAAGTCTTTTAAAGTTGGGACAAAATTCAAGGAGCTATCGCCTATCATTTGTCACTTTTAAAATATCCTTTATGGCACATGCACATCCGAGTTACGGTAGCATTTAGTAGATATTTCTGTGTTGGAGATGCTCTTCAGTGTAAAGTAGTAAGCAGTAATAGAGCACTCTGTAGAATTAAAGGACCTTATTTGTGAGGACTAGAAAAGATGACTAACAATTATAAGTACTTTTGGGGGAATGGAGGATTTACTGGTGAGAATGATTTTGAAATGTATCTGTATGTAAATGAAATTTTAATATAATTATTAGTTACAATAGAACTTTTAAAACTGTAGTGGACTTTGTTGTTATGTCACTCGTTATCATTGGAATTTTGCTCTGCTTACATTTGGCTCCCAATCTATATAAAACCTTAATCACCTGAAGTAAAAATTTGAACTTTTGCGTTATGGATTCTTGAGCAGTATAGAAATGAAATCCCCAGTGATTCCATTTTTTAAAAAAATATAGGAAATACTATGTCTAGAAGCTCTCCAAATGAAGGTGTTTTTAATGATTAACTTTCTGCAAAGAACAAAATAATGTATAGTTTCTAGATTACATTGCTCTAGGAGTACATTTAGAAATTGGAACTCTAATAGGATTCAATTTTATTAAATACATAAGGTTTTGCATCTTAAAAAAGGTTATCCAGTTGCACCCAAGTTAGGAAATTTAAAGTTATTTTTCTCACAATAACTGTTACTTTGTCCCAATGTGAAGATTTAAAATTTGCATTCTTGGGCATAATGTCTAATTTTTTTTGACTTTTTTTCCCCCATCACCATTTATCTTCTCTATTTACCCTTTCACTCATAATGTCTATTTTTTACATACATACTCGAGTCTAATATCTAAATGAATGAGAGAAATGAACTATTTTTGTATATTTTTTAATTGAGTAACATTCATTAATAATGACTTGAACATATACTGTGTGATAGGTCCTGGGGATATGGAAATGGGATATCTGAGATATCATGTGAAACTGTGGTCCCATGATAAAATTAAGGGAATAATTGTGCATTGCACTAGGAATAATGTCCTGTTTATAAATGAGATCATTTGCCAAGTTTACACATCTGATTTAGAAAAAAACAAAGATTTCAAACTTCATGTCTTTGGTATCTTTTTGAGGCAACTCTTCCTACTCCTTGAAGACTGTCTTGAAACCATCAGCAGCAGGCTTTATTTAAAAACCTCCAATTACGGCAGTAATTTTAGATTGAGTGACTATTCACTGGGGCACAGTTTTCATATTACCAAAATTAATATATTTTCGGGTTCAGACCTCTTTTTAGGCTGTTAAAACTATGGTATTGTTTAGAAAAATAAATCAAAAATAGCCTAGCAGTGATGGCGAACCTGTGACACACATGTCAGAGGTGACACTCGAACTCATTTTTTTGGTTGATTTTTCTTTGTTAAATGGCATTTAAATATATAAAATAAATATCAAAAATATAAGTCTTTGTTTTACTATGGTTGCAAATATCAAAAAATTTCTATATGTGACACAGCACCAGAGTTAAGTTAGGGTTTTTCAAAATGCTGACACGCCGAGCCCAAAAGGTTCGCCATCACTGGCCTAGGGTTTCTAAGCCATGTGGCATTGGTCAGTCCTATTCCTGTTGTTATAGAGCAGAGAGCCATTGTAAACAGGACAATTCTAATCCATATGTAGCTGGCAGCTTCAGTCTTTCACAGACTAACATAAGCCCACTGTGAGTCTCTTAGCTCCCTTAGTTCCCCATGGGTGTGTGGTCACATGGAGGCCAGGGGAGGAGGAGCCAGACAAAAGGACTGCTTTGTCTCCAGACTTAGAAAGTATACTTGGAAAAGAAAAGAGAATCTTTTGAATAAAATCAGAAGGGAAAATGCATGCAAACAAAATTCTGGAATTGTACAAAAATTTGTATTCAGATTCTTTCTTGGGAGTTGAACACTTATTTTGGCCAGTGCTACTTTTTGTTATAAAAGGAAGCAGGTTTTAATGCTCAGTTCTCTTACAAGTTTCCAATCTTGTAAGCTTCCTGATATTTAAGTTATATATATGCTCCAACCGGGAATCTAACCCGCAGCCTTTTGGTGTATGGGACGATGCTCCAACCAACTGAGCCACACTGGCCAGGGCTAGGGAGTTTTTTTTGCTGTTTTTTTACAAAATAGATTCCTGGGCTCCACCATCAGCTGTTCTATTTCAGGACATCTGGGGCTTGAGTCTGATTATCTGTATATTCCTTGCGTTATGTAGGTGCTTTTGATGCTCAATTATGTTTGAGAACTGTTGGCTACCTGTCTCATCCTAGGCTTAGGAGTACCATATTTAAAGTATATTAGTTTTGTCTGTTTTTATATTCCTTTTAATTTATAAGTTGATGGAATGATAACTCTCCCCCCCCCCCCTCAGAAAAAAAGATACGGCTAATAACAATGTATACTTTGTTCACATAAATAGGATATCTAAGTAGATTTTTTAAGTAAGATCTATATAATTTTTTTACATAACAGTTCTTTTTCCATTAATAGAGTGTAGTGTTTTTTTTTCATCTTAATAAAAATTTTAAACATATTTTGATAGAATTTCACTTTAATATTCTTCATCACCATTATCATTATTAGAGAGGCTCAATGGAGTTTATGAGGGGCTGATTCTTCAGAGGGGCAAGAAATTATGGAGGAGGTGGCATTTGAACTGAGCCTTTAAAAGGAGATGTGAGGTTAGAGATTGGTATTCTCTGTTTTTGGGTGGATATTCCAGATATAGAAAAATGTGATCAAAGTCAACAGGCATGTTTGAGAAACAGCAGGCCCTGCTCCCATGGGGTCAAAGTGTAGGCTCCTTGAAAGAAAAGAGTAGAAGAGTAGATTAGGGGCAGAGTGTCAGGAGCTTTAAAGCAATTTCTCTTTGGACTTTATTCTGTGTGTCACAGTTTTTATAGGGAAATGGGCTCAGAGTTTAAAATAGCAACTACACAAATATAGTTGTAGCACCACATCTCAGAAGGATAAAGTCTTTTATTTGAGCTATACTTCAGAACTTGAAAAACTGCATACATGCAGATATCTGTATCACACAAGGAAAATATACCTTTAAAGGCTTTTTCTTAACACACAATTTGTGGTCCTGTGACTTGGGACTACTGTGAAATAAATGATAGCCTCATCATGTAGAGGACAGCTGAGCTGCATTGGGAAATTCTGCCTCAAGGTTTGAGGCTTCTCCCTGCTTTGGCATTTCTGTATTCTCCCTGCCCCCTGCCCCCTGTTCCCTGCCCTCCCCTACTACATTAACATGAACCTTATATCTTAAAGTCTGCTATCCTAACCTTATGAGAATCAAAACAGTGGATTTTTCTGTGTTTTTAGCAACTGATGAATGTGGCATATTGCTCTCTTTTAACATCTCCTTAAAGATGAAATCATTTGCATGCTTAATACTTCTTATACTTAATAATACAATTATTATTTATTTTTTATATTTTTATTGGTTTCAGAGAGGAAGTGAGAGGGAGAGAGAGAGAAACATCAATGATGAGAGAGAATCATTGATTGGCTGCCTCCTGCATGCCCCCTACCGGAGATTGAGCCACAACCCGGGCATGTGCCCTTGACCCAAATCGAACCTGGAACTCTTCAGTCCGAAGGCTGATGCTCTATCCACTGAGCCAAACTGGCTAGGGCAATAGTATAATTATTTACCAGTATGATGGTTTACAATGTAAAAACCTATGAATTTCATAGAGACTTGGTATAATCTCTTAACAGATATAGAAAGGAGGACAAAAGCTAGTTGAAAGGACTAGTTTTTCCTCATTTGTTACTCATTTTTCTTTAAAGAATATTCTTCAGAGGATATGTTAAAAGGCATTATCTACAGTCAGTATCAAAT
This sequence comes from Myotis lucifugus, assembly GCF_000147115.1. Lineage (NCBI taxonomy): Eukaryota > Metazoa > Chordata > Mammalia > Chiroptera > Vespertilionidae > Myotis > Myotis lucifugus. The sequence continues at coordinate 46,909,989 of NW_005871048.1, read as the reverse complement.
TTGTGCTTTAACAGTGTTTTTAACACTTTAAATCATGTAATTATCTGAAGCATTTTTCTATTTTTAAAAAAAATATAAACATGATTTAAAATTTTTAAAAATTTATTGATTTCTAGAGAGAGGGGAAAGGAGACGGAGATATTAATTTGTTGTTCCATTTATTTATGTATTCATTGATTGATTCTTGTATATACTCTGACCGGGGATGGAACTAGCAACCTTGGCATTGGGATGACACTCCAACCAATTGAGTGAGCTAGCTGGCTAGGCCTTATCTGAAGTCTTTATGAAGTCTAAAAGTACTTGCCATAATTGGTCAGGGAATGTTTCTGAATGGAAATTTATTTTCAAAAGCTAGTTACGTTGAAGTCACGTTAGACACTATTTCACTGTAAGTCTTAAAATGTATTCTAATATTATGCTTTAATTTATCCTAGGATAAATTAAAGGATTTCTTTAATTTATCCTAGGATAAATTAAAGGATTTAGTTTGGTTTAGAAATAAATAAAACTCGCCATCTGATATGTATTTATGGAAACTGTATCTTGTTGTCTATGGAAAGCATATTTTACTTTCTATTAGATTTAAAAATGATCACTGGTAATGAATGCAGCATTAAAATCCTATGAACCCTACTTACAAAAAAGAATTTAGTAAATATAATAAAAGTAGCATTTCTGTGTTGGGAATAGTGCATAATCATATAGGAAAAAACAAAGTACAAATTCCAAAGATTGAAATGTGAAACTGAAAACAAGTATAAGAAACGACAGGAGGATCCTTTTATAAACTGTATGGGGAATGACTGTTTATGTCTGACTGATACACTAACCAGAAACCATGAAAGAATAGATTTGATAACAATTCAGCTATATAAAATCCCTAAATTTCTGTATGGCAGAAACCACCAAAATAATTCACCAAACTGGAAAATAAGTTTTGCAACTCATATCATATACAAAGGGTTAATTTCCTTACGTATAGAAAGCTTCTTCAAACTCTCATCACAGACAAAAGGAAAAATATAAGAAGCTCCTACAAAGCAGTAAGATGAACAATCCAATAGAAAAATGGTCAAAAGTGATGATGCTAAGTCATAAGTTCATAGGGAAATACAAATAAATGGCTTTCAAATGTGTAAGAGGACACTCAACTTCATTATATGAGAAATGTAAATTAAAATTACACCAAGATACCATTTTTTTTTACAGATATGTTTTCCAAAAGTAAAAAAAAAGTTTGGTAACAATGGCCTGACAAAGAATCTGAGACCGGTATGAAATAAAGGAGAGAACCGTAATTCTCAGGAGACAGTCTGAGTTGCAGTAGGGAAATGGAACCCTTATGGCACTGCTGGTGAGGAGGGTATGAGGTATAACTTCAATAGAGGGCAGTTTGTAGGCACCTCTAAAATTACAAATGCATGTTTGCTTTGACCCAGCAATTCTCTTTCTGTCCCTTCCCCCTCCCCCAGCAATTCTTCATCTAGGAATTTATTCTAGAGATATAGTCATACAAGATTTTCACTGCAGCATTATTTGTAATAGCAGACATATTGGAAATTACCTAAACGCTTATGAGCAGGGGGCTTGGTAAACAAGTTGTAGAATTCCATGTAGTTTTAAAAAAGAAGGAAACAAAGGAGAAAAAAGCTTGTGTGGTGGTTAAAAAGGGGAGAAAATACAACGTCTTTGTATTTTTATATATATAACTAAATTTCTAGATAAATGCAAGGAAAATAAATTTCATTAGTTTTGCCTGGCTGGTGTAGCTCATTTGGTTGAGTATTGACCTATGAACCAGGAGGTCATTGTTGATTCCCAGTCAGGTCAGGGCACATGCCCAGGTTGCAGGCTTGATCTCCAGTGTGGGGCGTGCAGGAGGCAGCCAATCAATGATTCTCTCTCATCATTGATGTTTCTATTTCTCTCTTCCTCTCCCTTCCTCTCTGAAATCAATAAAAATATATTAAAAATTTACATTAGTTTTCATGGAGTGAGACTGGGGCAACAGGATTGGAGGGAGATTTTTATCATTGTATAACCTTTTGTTCCTGTGTTTGGACCATTTGAAGGCGCTAGATCTTGAAAAAAGTAAGTTCTGAGAGGTAAATAATGAAGACAGGGTCTTGAAAAAATTGAACATTAAAATATATTGTTTTAATAAAACGTTTTAGTTTCCTTGCTTTTAAAGCAGCATTGCTTTAAGGGGGGAAATAGTGGGCTGTTTGGGGGCGGAGCATGTGTGTTTAATTAAATTGCCTCTTTAGCAATATTAAAAATCAGTCAGTTGTGATTTGGTGTGGAATATATTAAAACCCTATGGGAGACTGACTTCCCAAGGTTGCTTTGAAGTTCCACCCGGAGAAGAAGGGGTTAAAGGTGTGGTGCAGGTAAAAGAAGGGTTAAGGGCATTATGCAAGCTGTTAAGTAAAAAGGAAGTGCATTACAAAATGCTGAGCTCAGGAGTCTGGCTGCCAGCCAAGCCTTTGCTTTCTTCACTACAGCTGAGGGCTTTCGAAGCTTCCCACCAGTGGGTTTGTCTGAACTGTTTAGGAATGCGGCCGCGGTCGCCAGCTGACGTCAGCGCCTCCAGTTCAGCCGAGGGCCAGAGGCTGGGACTGACAGTGCAGGGAGGCGGGGCGGGGCCTGCGTATGACTGACAGCGCGGGGGCGGGGTGGCATGTGTGTGACTGACAGCGGAGGTGAGGCCAGGTGGAGTGGGTTTGCAGTTCCTTAAATGCTAAATTCTGATTATAGATTTTCCTTGCAGTAAGGTGAAAGACTTTCCCCCCACCCACCGTTTTAGAAAGCCAGGACTCTGTTATTGCTTCAGTTTAATAAGTATAAACATAAAATTAAACGTAACTTGAATATCAAATTGTCAAATTTCACTGACCACTTTATTATTTGTTTTTGTTTCTGAGAAAGGAGAAACAGTAAAAACTATAGTGATTTTTGCTGGTGGAGGGGCAAGAGAGATGATTTTTGCTGGGTGATGTTATTTTTCTTTACTTTAAAAGCCCATTTCATTTCAGAATTGGTACCAGAAAGAAGTAGTAAACTCTCTCAAATGCAGTTCTGTAAAGCTAAAGGTCAAAAAGAAGAAATATTATGTGGAAAACTGCCAAAATTTATGAAACTATTAAAAACACCTTTTGGCATGATAACTTTGGGTTATTGCTGATTTTTCAGCCCTTAAAGAAAAATGTGAGGGTTTTTCCTGGAGACATCTTCTAAAGATCATGATTAGAACTACACCTCCAACCCCTTATATCCTGTTTTCAGGATATAACTGAAAACTTTACTTTTAAAACATTTGTATTCTTGACTGTTAATTAAATCCATTTGCTTGGTCATATACAAGATTTTCGTTAATCTTCTGCTTCTTAGTTAATGTGAATCAGAGTCAGGAATGCAAGTTTATTAGCCTTTTGTGGAGGGGGCTATGCAGAGCTATGAGAGGTGTGGGCGGTTAGCATGGAGTGCAATGCAAGTTTATAAACAAGGATCTAAAAGGAGCCATTAAACTTCATGGAAAACTTTGTTACTTGACCGGCCCAATAAATGAAAACCTTTTCCAGTGGCTACCGAAGTTATCTGGTATAATTTTATTGACTCCCTTTGAGTAAACTGTTTCAGGGACTCCAAATTTATCAAAGTGTGTTACTGACTTTTGATAGAGGAGGTTTAGCCTTTTGTGAAAGGAAACCTTTGTTCTTATTGAGAAGCTGCTTCTGCATGATCTCAATCATTTTTTTAGGCATTGATGGTATTCACCTTCTCGAATCAGTCACTGTAATTTCACCTATGTGCAGCAGCCCAGCTAAGGTGAAAACAGTCTATTGATTGAAAAAATAGAGCAAAAAAACCCCCAGGACCTTCTTGGGTAAAAGACAACTTGCTCACTCAGCCCTAAATTACTCAAATGCTCAAGTGCTCAGCCCTAAATTACTCAAATGCTCAAGTGCTCAGCCCTAAATTGACAGTTCCCCAGAATTTAATTTTGTTCTGAGGTTTTGAGTAGTATAATAATAATTGATTTATTTTTTTTAAAGCATCAGGCTAGACTTTAAACTTGTGCTTTTTATTTTTGCTTAGATACTTTTGGTGATAATATACTTCATGCAGAATATTAACTATATTAACTATAACTATAGTTAATATTAACTATAACTATATTCTCTTATATTGGATACAAATATTAAGGTTATTTCATTTAACACATGGAATATCCAACAGGAATATTTGGTATATTGAACATTGAATTAGGAAAGAGGTTATCAATTCTTTCTTAGTCGCCAATTATGTGACTGCCTAATCACTTTTGATGTTGCAGTGTCTTGGTTTCTCCAGGGGAAATGCTTTTAATTAGTTCCCCCCATAATAGGAATCAAGCCAAGAAAGGCCATTATCAAAACATAAAAATATTCTGAGCAATAAGTCAATATGTTTGGTCTCCCTAGGAATAAGGCAGCAGAAGAAATGAAGACCTGTGTAAAAGCTTACTGGTCTCTCCATCCCCCTGCTTTCTAAAGCACCCCAGCACTTTTGTTGTGAATTCCTCATTGGCCTGCCCCTTGTTCTGACAGTGGAGTTGCAAGTGCTTTGAATGTGGATTTAGAATTCGAGTTTCCTTTCTTCTTTGTTTTTGCAAAAATAATGATCATTTCTTCTAAGAAAACAACCCCTTCAAAATACAGAGTAAATGCTTATGTTTTATTGTATGAGTCTATATTTGGACTTTGTAGAAAAAAAGTAAGACCTAGTTAACCAACTGCTTTTCAAGGTCAATTTAATACCAACTAAGGTGAGCACAGTTTGTGTTTAAAGGATGGGAACATGGCAAAAATTGCCTCCCAACAGTTCTTGATGTTAGTTAAAAAGGGAGCCTTTAATTGGAAGCTTTTGCCCCAAACTGCAGTGTTTTTGTTGTCCAAAAATACTGTAATATATTTCACAGAGTTTCAACCTTGTCTTTAATAAGAACCCTTTAAAATTTTGTTTTGTCTAGTTAATTCATATTTTAAAAGATATTATCTGCAAATACATTTCCATTTGTAATTATTGTGTATTCAAAAAAAATTAACCAAAGACATTATAGCAGGCAATACTGAATAATCTCAAATAACACTAAATTGATTTACTTACAAGCCCATAAGGAGAAAAAAAGATGTTTGTTAGCCTTGTAAGCTTATCCCTAGTACATCTTTAATTTCTATTGCATGGTTTATACTTTATGTTTCCAATGAACGATAAGGGATTTTGAGACTGGAGCCCCCATACTGAGACCTCATGATTAAAAGAAAAACCTCACAAAAGAAAGTTAGCTATTTTTCATGCTGTAATAGAACTATTGGGTAGGTCAGAATTGCAACTATCATACTTTAGATCTGACATCTTGTTTATTTTTAATGGGGTGGGAGGAAAAGCAGCGTCCTTATTTTGATCCTGTGAAGGCTGACAGTTCAGGCATAGGCATAATAATACATCATTTTTATTATATTTCAGAGCTTTAATTTAGATTCTTTCCCCTTTTGTTTCCTCGCATATCAGGAATTAGTTAGGTGATGGCATTTATTGTTTATGTTATTTGGAGCAGCTGGCAGCAAGTTGTGTCTTAGTTCTGGTTAATGTTTTAACTATTTGCATATTTCCTTTTATGGGCTGCTTCTTGGCTTCTATTGAGAAGAAATTGAAGAGAGCAAGTTCAGCATTGAAAACAGATCTTCAAAACCAGAAAAGAGAAATTATATTCAGTTTTCAAACTCTTCTGTTAATCTCTGTTTTGGTTCTTAAGAGTATTGCTGAAGAATCTGTGTTTTCTTAGGATTGTCCATCTTGAATATTAACTTGAAATGGTATATTGTAAACTTCCTTTCATGGAGGCTGATTTCTTGTATTTCCATTTTATGGTTAAGAGTATTTATCATTAAAATTTATTTTCTCTTCCCATTCATTCATTCTTTTCTCAGATATTTTTTGAACACCGACTATGTGCTGCTGACCTTTAAAATGTCAGGTGCTGGGTACATATTGCTGAATAAAAACAGCTCACTTGCTTTAGAGTTTATAGTCTAATGGAAATTAGAGTTAATAGAGTATGTGTGAAGGAAGTTCCTGAGGGGAGAAGAACCTAATATATATATATATAAGAAACTGAAAGGAACTCAGCATGGATGGTGAAGTAGAGGAAAATCAGGGTAGGAGAAATGGGCTGGACAAGATTTTGTAAGGCATTTCCAGGGCATGGTTAAGGAATTGGCTTTTATTCTAGTGTAGTGGCAAGCCATTCTCCAACTGCTGTGTGGAGAATAGGTTGGTGAGGGACATATGGAAACAAAGTATCCAGTCAGGAAGGTGATTGCAGCCGTCCAGGCAATATTTAGCTTAGACTGGTGTGGGGCAGTGGAGATGGAGAGAAGTGAACAGATCAACAAGGATTGGTGAGTGTGGGTGAAGAGAAGGGAAGAATCAAAAGTGACCCCAAGTTTCTGCTTTAAACAACTGGGTGATGCCTGTTTACGCAAGGGTTTTGGAGTGTGACAATCAAGAGTTTGGTTTTGGACCTAAGTTTTAGCAATTCAACAGAGAAGTCAGATAGGTAGAGTGGCTGGAATCTTTTATTTTCTTTTGCTCTATAGAATTACTTATGCTATTACACTGAGCGGCCAGATTATTATGGCCACCTGACGTTTGTAGGCAAATTAGCCGTACACTGCATCGTATGGGATATGGAAGCTGAAGGCCTGTTCGAACTGCAGTTACCAAGATAAAACATCTCCAATTCACACAGGAACACAAAGATTGGACAGTTGAGCATTGAAGAAAGTCATGTGGTCCGATGAATCAAGTTTCCAGTTGCATCATGCAGATGGCAGAATGAGAATTTGGCAGAAACAGCATGAAAGCATGCACCCCATATGCATGAGTACAACCCTTCAAGCTGGTGGGGGCAGTGTTATGGTTTGGGGCATGTTTTCCTGGCATGATTTGGGCCCTTTAATTCGTGTGGAACAACGTCTGAATAGCACAACATACCTAAGTATCGTTGCTGATCAGGTTCATCCTATCATGTTGATGGCATATCCCAATGGAGATGGCTTCTTCCAACAAGACAATGCGCCATGCCACGGTGCTCATATTGTGCAGGAGTGGTTTCAAGAACATGAGGGAGACTTTACCTTGCTTAGGTGGCCCCCACAATCACCAGATCTCAATCCAATTGAGCATTTGTGGGACGAAATTAAAAGAGTCATCAGGCAGCTGGTTCCACAACCATCAAATCTCACAGAACTGGACAATGCTTTTCATCAGGCATGGTGTCAGATTCCTCGCATCACCTTTCAACATCTCGTGGAGTCAATGCCAAGAAGAATCACCGCAGTATTGAAGGCAAAAGGTGGTCCAACGAAGTACTGATGGGGTGGTCATAATAATCTGGCCACTCTGTGTGTGTGTGTGTGTGTGTGTGTGTGTGTGTGTGTGTCCCATGTTCAAAGGCTGTTAAATTGCGTTGTTTACCCATATCTTCAGAAAAAAATCACTTCTACCACCGTGGTAAACAACCTGCTTCCCTATTTATAATGGTCTGGCCCTCTAGCAACTTCAGTGCGAAATTATAGCTAATTTGCCTACAAATGTCAGGTGGTCATAATAATCTGGCCACTCAGTGTAAAATTTCAAGATAGAGGATTTTAATTCCTACTTGTTGGGTTTCTTAGTACCTCAGGCTGAAATACTTTATATAAGGAGACTTTTGTCTCCTTTGTGGAAGCAGAAATATCTTCTAGTAGTTAAAAACACAACAGAAAGCCCCCAAATTGAGGAACTCAGCTTGAGAGAACTCTGCTATGCTCATTAAATATGATTGGGAGATAGATCAAATAAGACTTATGTATGTTTCAGAGAAGTGAGCACTGTTTATTAGTTGAATTTTAAGTATTTTTTTGCTTACTTTTTGGATTCTTTTCCCTAAATGATGTTAGGCAGCTTAAAGAAAAAGACATAATAAAATAAAATAATAAAATATAAATAGAAAGTAAAGAGTATAGATATTTGCCTGCCAGATGATTAGTTTGTAAAAATTAGAAGTAGTGTACAACTGTTTCTGGAATAGTGTTAAAATCAGGACATTGTTCCAAATTCAGCACATTTCTATATTGGATAAAAGGTTGGAAAGTAGATGTTTTATATTATTTTTTATTTCTGCAGATGATATCAATGACCTGCCTTGACTTGCTTTACTGTTACTATGTCTAGACATTCTTGAGTGATTTTTCTTAGAACTACTAGTAGTTATACATATACTAGAGGCCCGGTGCACAAAAATTTGTGCACTCGGGGGGGGATCTCTCAGCCCGTCCTATGCCCTCTTGCAGTCTGGGACCCCTCGGAGGATGTCCACCTGCTGGCTTAGGCCCGCTCCCTGGGGGATCGGGCCCAAGCTGGCAGTCAGACATCCCTCTGGCAGCCTGGCAGCCCTCGGGGGATGTCCACTTACCAGCAGGGAGCAGACCTAAGCTGCAGTCGGATGTCCTTAGTGCTGCTGAGGCGGTGGAAGAGGCTCCCACCACCACCGCTGTGCTGGCAGCCATCAGCCTGGCTTGTGACTGAGCAGAGCTCCCCCTGTGGGAGCACACTGACCACCAGGGGACAGCTCCTGCATTGAGCATCTGCCCCTGGTGGTCAGTGTGTGTCATAGTGACCAGTTATTCCCAGTCGTTCTGTGGTTAGGGTCAATTTGCGTATTACCCTTTTATTATATAGGATAAAGGCCTGGTGCACGGGTGGGGGCCGGCTGGTTTGCCCTGAAGGATGTCCCAGATCAGGGTGGGAGTCCTGCTGGGGTGCCTGGCCAGCCTGGGTGAGGGGCTGATGGCTGTTTGCAGGCTGGTCACACCCCCTTCAGGGTGGGGGTCCCCATTGGGGTGCCTGGCCAGCTTGGGTGAGGGGCTGATGGCTGTTTGCAGGCTGGTCAAGCCCCCCCCCCCCCCAGTGGGGGGCCCTCACCCCATGGAGGTTTGGCCAGCCTGGTTGAGAGGCTGATGGCTGTTTTCAGGCTGGCCACACCCCCTTTAGGGTGGGGAGTCCCCACTGGGGTGCCTGGCCAGTCTGGGTGAGGGGCTGAGGGCCATTTTCAGGCTGGCCAAGCCCCCCTGGCCAAGCTCCCAGCCTCTCCTTTTTTTCTTTTTTTCTTTTTTTCCAATTCTGGGATTTATTTATCTTCTATAATTGAAACTTTGTTGCCTTGAGTGGAGCTCAGAGCCTGCCGCGGCAGGCGGGAAGTTTGGCTTCCTCCATCACTGAGGCAACCAAGCCTCCTGTTTGCTCCAGCTCTGTGGCTGCCGGCTGTCATCTTGGTTGGGTTAATTTGCATATAGTCGCTCTGATTGGCTGGTGGGTGTGACTTAAGGCGTAGCAAAGGTACAATCAATTTGCATGTTTGTCTTTTATTAGTGTAGATAATAGAGTTACTTAATAAATTTGTGACTCTGGAACACAAATAATGCTTCATTTGGCACTTTTCTGTAAGCTGAGATACCTGATTAGACTAAATTGGATAGGAAATGCTGGGTTTAATCCAACTAAGATAAGACTTTCTTGGAACTGGATATATGCCAGATAGGGTCATAGGATAATAGAACCAGAGATCTCTAATAATGGAGATAAGTTACTCAAATAATAGAAAGTACAGCAAAAGTTGAACATTATGTGCCTTATACTATGCTGATCCCTTTCTCTGCATTATTTTATTCAAACCTTAATCCTTACAAGAAGGCTGTGAAGTAGTTGGTGTTTGAATCTTTACTTTATAGATGAGGAAACTAGCTTGTGGGAGGTTATTACTTGTTCCAGGATATAGAGCTAACAAATGAGTTAGGACTTGAATACACAGGTTTGATTGGCTACAAAGCCAATGCTGTCAGTCACTGTTCTCTATGGCTGGAACACAGAACCAACAGTTCTGTGTATCTGCAGGCCATTCTGGTGTTACAGAGAAGTTAATGTGGTAGAGCTCAAATAGGCTTTTGCTTGTTAGTTCAGAAGCTGAAATGTATGAAGTTTTAGTCTAAAAGATACTTCCAAGGTACTTAGTGTGTTATGAAGGGAGTGTTATTTTAATGTGTGGTACAGGAACATTTAGCATAGAAATATTTATTTTTATATACAAATATGTTTGTCTGTTAGGGTGGATATGAGATGAAAACTAGGATTGGTCACATAAAGGTTCTGAGCCGCATTTCTCTACAACTGAGAACTTTAAAGACAAAAGCCTTTATAAAAAATTTACCAATGAAAGGTAATGGGAGCTTAAGTTATTCAAGATAAGCTTATCTGGGCTTGGGATACCAGCAGTCTGATTTTCCTGTAAAACCAAAAGCATAGATCATAATCTTAAGTCTAACCTTCTTACATGTGGGTTGGGTAGAGAAGTATGCAGATCCTAGGAATCACTGGGACCAAAAAGGGCAGATGGAAGTAGGCGCTCTACACATGAGATGTAGAACAAAAGGCATTCCTTTGTTGCTCAGTGAGTCCAAGTGCTGGGAAGGATTATAGAGAGAAAGGAAGCAGAAGGACTTGTTTTTCACATGGCTATTCTATGTGATAACATCTCATTGGAGACCTTCTTAGGATGAGTCAATTCTGGTTACCTTTGGGTTTTCCTACTAGTGAAACTTCTCTTCAAAACTATTGAAAATCTTAATAAGAATTTTATATACTGCAGTAGTTATTTCCGGGAGCCATAGCCTCTGATAACATGCTGCTTTTGATCTTCTTCCTACCTAATTATATACCTGTCAGAGCTTAAACACCTTTGATTTCCTGCGGGTTTGTAGCATCCTGCTTCTGGATCATCTCAGAAGTGATGAGTGACCAGCCGGTAAGCCTCTTAGCCAGGTGATTAGGACCTCATGCCAGTGACATTAATCAAGGGTTTGATCCTTTAGTCCATTCCTTATGGGAGTGATTTAGTTTAGCTATGCCACCTTCTCTGGCCTCAAGTAGTCCATTAGCCCTAGCCTGCTAACTTGCCAGCTATCACCTTTATATTGCAAGACAATTACCTGAAAAGTTGAATCAACAAAAATAAGTTACTAATACTAGAAAACACAAAGCCCCTGTGACAAAACAAGTTGAGGGAAGTGAACACTTGTGAAGAGAATGAATGAGAAGGATGGACAAAAAGAGTCAGATAAATATACCTACTTTTGTTAGCATCTGCTCATGGATTAAGTGAGGTTAGGTCAGAACTGCAGTTGTAGAAATGAAAAGGATTCCATTGACAACGTGCAAACTGCCTATCTCTTCTAGAGGGTTCTGCCTTACTAAATGCTAACTAAAGTTACTCACGTTATTTTGAAAGTGCATTTTTTGAGTGTTAATAGACCCAAGTTCCCAAAGAAGCATTCACATTGCTAGAAAAGCCGTTTGTTCTTTTTCAAATGTTGTTAGAGGACACAGATTCAGAATTGTAGAACATAAGAGCTGGAAAGATTGTCCAAGAGGCTGTGGCTACAGTGTATGAGTAGTTTGAAGATAAACAAAAAGCAAAAACTAACGAAAAAAGGGCCATGTTCACATGTGCTTTTTTCTAGTGCTCTAGGTTGCTAACGGTATAAGTAATTAGGAAAGCCAGTGTGGCCCATATAATGTACCTTTTAATTTGCACAGTTAGGAAGAACTTGTTTTTTGAAATACTAGAAATGAATATCTTTTGTATTCAAAGAACTGGTATACTCAGACTTTTGGAGAATGGGTAGATTGTCATTCAAAATTTTGAAGCAGGTTGTTCATATCAGTTTTTCTACATAAGCAAATTATGCGATTTTTCCCCCTTTAAGAACTCCTCCTCCCATTCAGAATATTATAGATAGGTAGTTTTTTGATAATTGGAAGTTACTTTAGAGATTATCTAATCATCCTATCAATTTACAAATGAGAAAAAGGAGGCAATGAGATATTAAGTGATTTGCAGAGGACTACATAGGTAGCATTCAGAATCAGAACCAGGACCCCAGGTTCAGTTCTGTTATCAGCACTAGTAAGGTGCCTTGAACATGCATGACACTAAAGGAATAAGAAATGACAATTGCTTTTGTTCATAGGATTCATAAAACCTATCTAGGGATTTTGAAAGTCTTAATAATTGTAATACAAAGAAGGATTTGAAGCCACACCAGTCTGTTACTTTTATTTAAATGAAACCTAGTATCTAGCTTGGTGAATGAGGGAAATGGTATGAATGGTGATAGCGGTATGTGATACTATAAGGGCAGAGAAAAGGGGATGGCTTTTAAAATGCTCCTTTAAATTCTTCAGTGAATGAAGAGTTAAAGAAATAATGCTTGACTTACCAAGACACTTTGCTTTTCACAACCATTAGCTCCTGTTTATAATTTAGTTGGGTTAGTATCCAAGTAGGGTGATAAACTCCACCTCCAGGATGCCAGTGTGGCCCATAGAATAGAATTGAGTTCCTTGCCCTTCATAGTTGATACTATTAGCAGGCCTTGGAGATCTACAGTCACTCATTAGATTTAAGTGACCACAGAGTTTGCAAAGATTGAAAGGCTATTTATGATTATCTTTTGGTTGTATTATTTTTGATTGTATCACATCCATTCTTGTTCCCTTGAACCAGTGCTGTTCTCTGGGTTCATTATTGTTAATTTTCTATTTCATTTGTGCCTAAGGCTACAACACACGTGGCTATTTACATTTAAATTAATTAAAATTAAATGACATTAGCCCGATCTTCATGGCTCAGTGGTTGAGTGTCCACCTATGAACCAGGAGCTCACAGTTTGATTCTGGTCAGGGCACATGCCCAGGTTGTGGGCTCATCCCCAGTGGGGGTGTGCAGGAGGCAGCCAATCAATGATTCTCTTTCATCATTGATGTCTTTATCTCTCTCTCCCTCTCCCTTTCTATTTGCAATCAATAAAAATATATTTAAAAATCAAAATAACAGAAGTTTAGTTCCTCAGTTATATATTTCAAGTGCTCGATAACCACATGCGACTAGTGGCTACTGTATTGTAACAGCTTACGTGTGGAAAGTTTTCATCACTGTAGAAAGTTCTATTTTACAGCTCTTGTCTAGAGTTTCATTCTGTATCTACATATTGAAGCCTCTCTGAAAGCCCCTCAGGACAATGGTAGTATAGTGTGGTTGCATTCATACAGAAGAGGATCTGCAACAGATATTGAGTTGTGTCAAATGAATTGGGAAGTACTTTATAAGCTGTAAAGTCTATACAATTATTTTTCTGGTATGTAGGAACTACAAACACCTCTAGTATTTTTTTATTTTTTATTTTTTTAACACCTCTAGTATTAATTTGCAATAGTAATCTTTAAATTTTGTCATCTTTGCTTGGATGGCATCACATTGAACTAATTGATAAAGAACTAGAAAATGACCATACAAAGAAGTCAACATGTGCTTTAGAGATCAGATTGTCTAGTGACAATATAATATTAAGTTATGGACCACATTAAAGACAATATGATACTAGTGCCTCAGCTTCTTACAGTGTATCTAAAAGTTCTGACAATATAGACATTTCACTTGCTTCTAGATCAGTAAGTAACTCATTTAACATCAGGTGGAAAGATCACTTATAATTAAATGTTTTCTATACAGAAGTTTCTAGTATTTTTACCAAAATACATAGTTTTGTCTGGTCTCAGAGAGTTGGGACATGGCAATGGACATTATCCATGTTATAAGTTGCTGTGGAACAGAGGCTACTGGTAATGGGGTGGGTTGTGTGTGGGAAGGTGTACATTGGAGCAGTCTGACTTGGTCGCTGATTATTAAGAAGCAGTTATAGATTGCATTTGTGCCAGTTTCTTATAAATAGAAAGGAGTACCTAAGGCAGCCTTTTGTTAGTGAAGAATACAAGTGAAATCTTCAGCAATTGGTACTGCTACACATATGATGTATACTTACCTATGTAGTCAGGCCTACGATGGCTGCATCTGTAGTGAACATGTTCAGACTTTTTCCTGGTCATTCCCTAAACAATCTACACTAATAAAAGAGAAACATGGTAATTAGCGTACGACCGCTATCCTTCCCATTGGCTAATCAGCATATCCTTATGCAAATTAACTGTCAGCCAAGATGGCGGCCGGCAGCCATGCACTGAAGCGAACAGGGAGGCTTGCTTGCTCCAGTGATGGCAGACTCCAACGTTCCCCGCCTGATTTGCCGGCCTCTCAGCTGCAACTCTAAGCTGCAACTATGTTGCAAATATAGAAGCTAAACAAAACCCCAGAAACCGGCTTTCAGTCAGCGCCGGACCGCAACATTGTATCAAATACAGAAGGGAAAAACAAAGGCCAGAAACCTGTTTTTAGCAGCCGAGGCCTCAGAGCTAAAGCTGGGCCCAGAAATAGGAAAAAAAAAAAAGAAAAAAAGTGGTTGGGAGCTTTCAAGTCAACCCCACCAGCCTGAAAACAGCCCTCAGCCCCCTCAGCCAGACTTGGCCAGGGACCTTCAGTGGGGACCCCCACCCTTGATCCAGGACACCC
>NW_005871048.1:46893375-46895341 GCF_000147115.1 Myotis lucifugus | reverse complement strand
TCGGAGGGGCCGGTAGCCAGACAGTCCCCGCTTCCTCCCGTTTGAGTCTGGGTCCCTAGAGACTCGCCCCGGATCTGTAGCCCAGAGTCTGAGACTCACTCCCGACCGAAAACGACAATCGCGCCCTCAGCCGCCACCCCCTTTGCGCGCGCACCGCCGCACCACCGTACCTTTAAATTTTCCACACTGCCCCCTCCGCTGAGCGTCGGAATGCTGTTGTTTTTGCTTCTAGTTGAAGAGACTCTCCTCAGCCAGCCTTCCCGTGGTTCTGGTTGATGTCCGCTCCGACTTTTAGTTGTATTTTTGAAGTGGTTGTTCGAGGCAGCAAACTCCGGTGTTTACCTATGCCGCCATCTTCGATTCTCCATCATTGATGTCTTTATCTCTCTCTCCCTCTCCCTTTCTATTTGCAATCAATAAAAATATATTTAAAAATCAAAATAACAGAAGTTTAGTTCCTCAGTTATATATTTCAAGTGCTCGATAACCACATGCGACTAGTGGCTACTGTATTGTAACAGCTTACGTGTGGAAAGTTTTCATCACTGTAGAAAGTTCTATTTTACAGCTCTTGTCTAGAGTTTCATTCTGTATCTACATATTGAAGCCTCTCTGAAAGCCCCTCAGGACAATGGTAGTATAGTGTGGTTGCATTCATTACAGAAGAGGATCTGCAACAGATATTGAGTTGTGTCAAATGAATTGGGAAGTACTTTATAAGCTGTAAAGTCTATACAATTATTTTTCTGGTATGTAGGAACTACAAACACCTCTAGTATTTTTTTTATTTTTTATTTTTTTAACACCTCTAGTATTAATTTGCAATAGTAATCTTTAAATTTTGTCATCTTTGCTTGGATGGCATCACATTGAACTAATTGATAAAGAACTAGAAAATGACCATACAAAGAAGTCAACATGTGCTTTAGAGATCAGATTGTCTAGTGACAATATAATATTAAGTTATGGACCACATTAAAGACAATATGATACTAGTGCCTCAGCTTCTTACAGTATATCTAAAAGTTCTGACAATATAGACATTTCACTTGCTTCTAGATCAGTAAGTAACTCATTTAACATCAGGTGGAAAGATCACTTATAATTAAATGTTTTCTATACAGAAGTTTCTAGTATTTTTACCAAAATACATAGTTTTGTCTGGTCTCAGAGAGTTGGGACATGGCAATGGACATTATCCATGTTATAAGTTGCTGTGGAACAGAGGCTACTGGTAATGGGGTGGGTTGTGTGTGGGAAGGTGTACATTGGAGCAGTCTGACTTGGTCGCTGATTATTAAGAAGCAGTTATAGATTGCATTTGTGCCAGTTTCTTATAAATAGAAAGGAGTACCTAAGGCAGCCTTTTGTTAGTGAAGAATACAAGTGAAATCTTCAGCAATTGGTACTGCTACACATTTGATGTATACTTACCTATGTAGTCAGGCCTACGATGGCTGCATCTGTAGTGAACATGTTCAGACTTTTTCCTGGTCATTCCCTAAACAATCTACACTAATAAAAGAGAAACATGGTAATTAGCGTACGACCGCTACCCTTCCCATTGGCTAATCAGCATATCCTTATGCAAATTAACTGTCAGCCAAGATGGCGGCCGGCAGCCATGCACTGAAGCGAACAGGGAGGCTTGCTTGCTCCAGTGATGGCAGACTCCAACGTTCCCCGCCTGATTTGCCGGCCTCTCAGCTGCAACTCTAAGCTGCAACTATGTTGCAAATATAGAAGCTAAACAAAACCCCAGAAACCGGCTTTCAGTCAGCGCCGGACCGCAACATTGTATCAAATACAGAAGGAAAAACAAAGGCCAGAAACCTGTTTTTAGCAGCCAAGGCCTCAGAGCTAAAGCTGGCCCAGAATAGGAAAAAAAAAAAAGAAAAAAAGCGGTTGGGAGCTTCAGTCAACCCACCAGCCTGAAAACAGCCCTCAGCCAGACTGGCCAGGCACC
>NW_005871048.1:46890837-46893275 GCF_000147115.1 Myotis lucifugus | reverse complement strand
GGGGGGCGGTTGCCCCAACCCCCCCCACCCGGCCCTTCCCTGAGGGGGGACCGGAGGGGTGGGCTTGGCACCTTCCCGATCCGCCCTCTTTTGAACCTGACCAGGGGGCTTGCCCCTAGGGGATTGGGGCGTGCCCCTCTCCCACCCGGGAAGCAGGCCTAAGCCAGCAGGTTGTTTTTCTCCCCGAGGGGTCCCAATATGCGAAAGGGCACAGGCCCGGGCTGGGGGACCCCCCCCCCCCAGTGCACAAATTTTTGTACACTGGGCCTCTAGTTTTTAATAATAAAATTCTTATCTTAAACTATCAAATTTGTTATATTTACAATGATTTTTTTCTGACTCAGTTCATAAAAATGAGATTTTATTGTTCATACTACCTCTGCCACATTGAGACTTCCTTTTCCCAACTACTGAAGATGGCTTTCTTAGTTTCTATACTTTGACAATGGCTCTTGGACAGGTTAGGTATGAGCCTGCTAGAATTTAATAATAGTAGTAGCGGGGACCACAAGAGACTTTACATCTAAAGGACAGTATCTAAGGGAGTTCTGACTTATATAGAACTTCCTTAATATTTTAGATTCTGGCAAGGCACTTACAAATGAGTAAAAACATAGGCATGAATGCTATGGTGAACTAAAGGCACTTGACCTAGTTTGATTTTTCCTGACTTGTAAAAGCCACTTTGCTGATTCTCTTAGGCTATTTTATTTTGAAAAAGTACAGGGATGCCAGAAATCTTTGAAGGATTGGAGAACATGGTCATATTTCATTAGTAATCTTAATGTTGTTGAAACCTCTTGCTCCTGAGTTTTGGTTTTCTGCTTAAAAAAAAATTTTTTTTTCTGCCCTTAGCTGGGTGGCTCAGTTGGTTGGAGCGTTGTCTCATACACCTAAAGGTTTCGGGTTCGATTCCCTGTCAGGGCACATTCCTGGGTTGCAGGTTCAATCAGGAAACTGATCGATGTTTCTATTTTTCTCTCTCTCTCTACCCTCCCTAATTCTGTCCCCTCCCTCCCTCCCAACCTTCCTTCCACTTTCTACACTTATCCTCTAGTGAGGATTTAAAAAAAAATCTGAATTAAAGTTTTTTTTCTTTTGCCCAAGATTTGTGCAGTGGGGCACATAGCTCAGTGGATAGAGCATCGACCCTTGGACTGAACGGTCCTGGGTTCGATTCCAGTCAAAGAGCATGTACCTCAGTGGCAGGCTTGATCCCAGGCTTGATCCCTGGTCAGGGCACATGTGGGAGGCAAACAATTGATGTTTCTCACATAGATGTTTCTCTCTCTCTCTGTGTCTCCCCCCCCCCTAAAAATCAGTGGGAAAATATCCTTGGGTGAGGATTAACAAAAAAAATTGTTTTTTTCTTTTTGATCTGCTGTCAGTGATGATCTTCACATGTTTGCTTTTGGGTAGCTTTGTGCTTTTTAATGACTTTGACCTGTGCCTCTCACTTTGGCTGACAGTGTTACTCTTAGTCATGAGCAGGGGAAGAGGAAACATTGTGAATGATTTATTACAGGTCCATTGCTACAATTATAAAACCAATTCTTGGTTGTAGAGAAAAAGTTACTTGATTTTTTTTTTGGTTTTCTTACCTTTATCATTTTATGTTTTGAGCTAGGAGGGAAACCACAGTTAAAGACAACTCCTGTTTGTGTGTGACAGGGACAGTCAAGTGTTGCCACTATTTGAGGGTCAGATTCTGAGACATTTATTGAGTGCCTACTTTTCATGAAGCACCACTCATGCAGGGGGGTAGGGTTTGCTACAGAGAGATAGATGACGTACTGGCCTTAATCAGGGGATGTGAATATCTGGCCTTTTAAAAATTGAAATTTATTTTTAAAAGTAAACTTAAACAGTTGAACTAATTATAGCTGATTTAAAAAAATATATTTTATTGATTTTTCACAGAGAGGAAGGGAGAAGGAGAGGGATAAAGAGTTAGAAACATCGATGAGAGAGAAACATCGATTCAGCTGCTTCCTGCACACTCCCTACTGGGGATGTGCCCCGCAACCAAGGTACATGCCCTTGACCAGAATCGAACCTGGGACCCTTCAGTCCGCAGGCCGACGCTCTATCCTCTGAGCCAAACCGGTCAGGACAAATTAGCTGATTTTGATTTGGGAATGTGTACATTGACTGTGGAGCAGTGTCTCACTGGCTTTGGTCTGCATTTCCAATAACTAATGAGGTGAACAGCAATCTTATGCTTATTGGCCGCTTGTATATCTTCTTTGGAGAAATATCTACTTAAGCCATTTGCCCATTTTTAAGTCACATTAGTTGTCTTTTTAATATTGAGTTGTGTTTTTTTATATATTCTGGATAAAAGTTCCTTATCAGATATATAATTTACAAATATGTTTTCCCATTCTGTGGATTATGCTTTTATTTTCTTCTTCTTTTTACAAGAAAAAAAGTTTTTA
>NW_005871048.1:46887929-46890737 GCF_000147115.1 Myotis lucifugus | reverse complement strand
CTCTGTTGTGTTTTGTGGTGGAAGGTGTAGAAATGGATGCTGTTGTCTAGGAAGAGAATGCATTATCTGTGGTAAACCCTGAGGACAATCCAAGGACAGGGCCACTCCATTGCTCAACTCCAGTGGGTATCAATCACATCGTCATTTGTGTGAATCCCCAAGATTTGTGCAGTGGGGCACATAGCACAAAAGGCACTCAAATTTAGGGTCATTTAGATCCTGAATAAGTGAAAGGTACTGAGAAGGGGTGCTTTGAAAGGTTGATGGAGAATAATGCCAGTGCCATGTTACAGAGCCAAGTCAAAGGGTTTTACGGAGTAGTGTCAGATGTTGTAGGGAGGTCAAGGAGCATGAGGCCTGAGAAGAGACCTTTGTGCTCTGCATTTATGAAATCATTAATTGCTCCCAAGAGAACCTTGACCATGGGATATTTGCAGTGCAAGCCATATTACAAGGGGTTTTAAGCAGTAAGAAGAGTAAAGGTGGGAAATGGCTTGAGGAAGCAGCATCCTTGAGACATTATATACTAACTTGATAATATCATAGAATATATCTATTTGAGGTAATTTTTGACAATACTGCATTTTAGAGATTATTTTGAATTGTGCTCTTTAATTTTCTTCATATTTTAACTTTTTCTCATAATTTTCTATAATATTTTGGGAAATTAGTAAGATTCTCAAATTTTATTTCCCATAATTTTATATTATCTCATTAAATCATATTAATTTTAAATATTCTGTTAAGTCTTATATATTTCCCAGAATATTATAGAAGCTGGTTTGTGATACTCCCATTATACATTTGTAGTAAATGAGCTATAATAAAAATGAAGTGCTTTTGTCAGCCTCTACAGTGAATTTTCAAACATCACATCCCTTATGATTGATCAAGATTGATCCTTCCAATCTTGAGTGAATAGTTATAAAGGTTATAGTTAGTAATGATCCCTTATATTTCAAATATACAGGAACATAGACTTGTGTTGGGAAAAATATTAATATAGGCACTTAAGGAAAAAGATTTTGTGTTTGAACCAAAACAGTACTAAATAAATTGGGAGCTTATTCTATACAGTCGTTCCTGGTGTTGAGGCAGAAGGTTCTGGGTGAGAGGAAAGAAAGAACCTTGTGATTTGTCAAAAAGTCATCTTGTGATGATGAGTGATTTCTCCCCCTGTATTGCTTAAAATTTGGCCATTTCAGCTACCTTCTTAATTCTTCTGTTAAAGAATGAGGCTTAATTGAGACATAGTTGCATGTGTTGTCATGAACATAAATTCAATGCTGTTTGCCTAAGGAAAGTTTGGGGTTTCCTTTTTCTGTTTTTGCTATTTTTGGGAGGGGTTTGGGGGGGGACTTGGCTAAGACTGTGGTGGTTTTCTCTCCTGCCTTTTTTTCTTCTTCTTTTAACTCCATTAGCCATTCACAGAACAGAAGCAAATAGCCATTTTTAAAATTCATGTCTTCAAATGTTAATTTGATGCTTTGAGGTATAAATGACCTTTCTAGCCAGCCCAGACTTGTCAAACAAAGGAATGATCAGAACAAGCTGCTGTTTGTTCTAATACAACAGGCTGTTTTTCACAGAGAATTTCAAAACAATTTTGCTTCCCTCTTCTCTAAAACATTAAATTAAACTTCGGCCTGTGCTAGGTTAGAATTTAGAAAGAATTGTGTACACACAAGCGGTTAAATAGAATGCTGATCACCTGTGCAAAATGAACCATACGCTTCAGCTTGTAGAGTCTACAGTGTGTGTAGGAAGTGCACGCCTGGATTCTCAGCCAGATATTAGACTCAAAGCTTTACCATCGAGTTCACAGAGTGTTGGAAGAGAGAAAGGAACCCCCCAAAAACAGTAGGTAAGCAGAGAGAGGCATTGTGTATAGCTTTGTATTGTTCTTATTGCAAATTAATTGAAACTAGTGAAATGAACTGAGGCAGTGTTGTAAAATGACTGCTGCTCTTGGCACTTACAGAGCTTGGTTTTCATCACAGTTTTGCAGCTAACTCACTAGCTTTGGACCCTAATGCAGTCATCCAACCTCCTTGAGTTTTTTTTTTTTTTTTTAAATTGAATTTATTGCCATGTCATTGACTAATAAAATTAAATAGTTTTGAGGGATACAGTTCTATAATACGCCATCTGTATATTGTATTGTGTGCTCACCACACCAAGTCAAGTCTCCTTCCATCACCATTTATCCCCCTTTACCCTCTTTTACCTCCCCCATCCCTCTTCCCCTCTGGTAATCACCATACTGTTGTCTTTGTGTATTTTTTTTCTTTGTTAATCCCTTCACCTTTCTCACCCAGTCCCCCCATCTCCCCTCCCCTCTGACATCTGTCAGTCTGTTCTTTGTATCTATGAGTCTGTTTCTATATTATTTGTTTGTTTTGTTCATTAGATTTCACATATAAGTGAAGTCATATGGTACTTGTCTTTCTCTGACTGGCTTATTTCACTTAGCATAATACTCTCCAGGTCCATCCATGCAGTCGCACAAGGTAAGAGTTCCTTCTTCTTTTCGGCTGGGTAGTATTCCACTGTGTAAATGTACCACAGCTCTTTTTTTTTTTTAAATTAAATCTTTATTGTTCAGATTATTACAGTTGTTCCTCTTTTTCCCCCCATAGCTCCCCTCCACCCGGTTCCCATCCCACCCTCTGCCCTTACCCCCCTCACTGCCCTCATCCATAGGTATACGATTTTTGTCCAGTCTTTTCCCGCACCCCCCACACCCCTTTCCCCCTGAGAATTGTCAGTCCACTCCCTTTCTATGCCCCTGATTCTATTATTTCACAG
>NW_005871048.1:46859174-46887820 GCF_000147115.1 Myotis lucifugus | reverse complement strand
TTCAGCATTTCATATAATACTGGTTTGGTGGTGATGAACTCCTTTAACTTTTTCTTATCTGTGAAGCTCTTTATCTGACCTTAAATTCTGAATGATAGCTTTGCTCCGTAGAGTAATCTTGGTTGTAGGTTCTTGCTATTCATCACTTTGAATATTTCTTGCCACTCCCTTCTGGCCTGCATAGTTTCTATTGAGAAATCAACTGACAATCTTATGGGTACTCCCTTGTAGGTAACTAACTGTTTTTCTCTTGCTGCTTTTAAGATTCTCTCTTTGTCTTTTGCTCTTGGCATTTTAATTATGATGTGTCTTGGTGTGGTCCTCTTTGGATTCCTTTTGTTTGGGGTTCTCTGCGCTTCTTGGACTTGTAAGTCTATTTCTTTCACCAGGTAGGGGAAGTTTTCTATCATTATTTCTTCAAATAGGTTTTCAATATGTTGCTCTCTCTCTCTTCTTCTGGCACCCCCATAATTTGGATGTTGGTACGCTTAAAGTTGTCCCAGTGGCTCCTTACACTATCTTCATATTTTTGGATTCTTTTTTCTTTTTGCTTTTCCGGTTGGGTGTTTTTTGCTTCTTCGTATTTCAAATCTTTGACTTGATTCTTGTGATCCTCTAGTCTGCTGTTGGATCTCTGTATAATATTCTTTATTTCAGTCAGTGTATGCTTAATTTCTAGTTGGTCCTTTTTCATATCCTTGAGGGTCTCACTAGATTTATTGAGGGTCTCACTACATTTATCGGCGGTTTCTAGAAAATTCTTGAAAAACCTTATAAGTGTGGTTTTGAACTCTATATCCAGTAGTTTGCTTTCCTCCATTTCTGTCATTTGTGACCTGTTTCTTTGTCTCCGCATTTTTTATGCTTTCCTGTGTTGATAAGAGTGGCTTTGTGTGCTAGGTGTCCTATAGGGCCCAGTGGCTCAGCCTCCCCAATTAACTGAGGTGGACACTCTTGCTGTACCCCTTTGTGGGATTTGTGCACAGTCTTGTTGTAGTTAAGCCTTGATTGTTGTAGGTATCACTGGGACGAATTGACCTCCAGGCCAATTGGCTTTGAGAATCAGCTGTGTCTATGGTGGAAGAACTTCTGTGCTGGAGACACCTTTATGGGGCAAGACTTGCTTCAGTGGGGCTTTGATGCTCACTGAGTCTGCCCCCTGAGTGTGTCCCTTATGGATCTGAGGAGTTGTAATCTGGATGGTCCCACTCTGACCACTTGGGTACACTGGCTCTTGGATCTCTAAGGAGGTGCTAATTTAGCCTCTGCCTGAGGCTACCCAGCAGGAACTACGGAGAGATCTGCAGATTCCTCTTCTTTGTTTGGGATTTGGAGGTGCCCAGATGAGGCCCAGCTGTGAAGCAATGCAAGCTGCGGTGGGGCCTTGGGCCTTCTTTTGGATGTTCTGGGTCTCTCTGACCCAGCTGCAGTTTGTTAGATAATTTTAGATTGCAAAGGGCCAGGTCATTCATATACAAAAGCCTCTGAGCAGAGCTTGGGTGGGGCAGGGTCTCAGGGAATCAACAGGGAGGAGCAAGCAGCTATGGCTGATCCTCAGCCCTGCTCTAAGAGGCTCCGGGTCTCAGTGTCCCACAGTATTCGCTGCAAGCACCTCTGAGAGAAAGCTGCCCTTGAGTTCCGCCCACAGCCAGACAGTCCAGTTTCTTCCCGTATGAGTCTGGGTCCCCAGAGACTCGCCCGGAACTGGAGTTCAGAGCCGTTGGGAGCTAGTGTCTCCTTCCCGATTGAAAAAGACAACCGCGTCCTCAGTTGCCAGCCCTTTCCACCTGCGCCTCCGTACCTCTGCACTTTACTTCCGTACCTCCTCTGAGTCTCAGTGTGCTTCTCTCTTTCCTTCTAGGTGTAGACTTTCCACTCAGCCAGCCTTCCTGTGGTTCTGGATGATGTCCATTTTGTCTTTTAGTTGTATTTTTGAAGTGGTTGTGTGAGGCAGCAATTTCAGGTGTTTACCTATGCCGCCATCTTGGTTTCTCTCTGTACCACAGCTCTTTTATCCACTCATCTACTAATGGTCACTTGGGCTGCTTCCAAATCATGGCTGTTGTACTAGTAAATAACACTGCTCTAGCTATCAAATGGGAATAACACCGCTTGACTGTTTCATTAACAAGATGTACAAGGTATTTGATGAGAGGTGCCTATAATACATGGATGTACATTTGTCTCAATAATCGTGATGTTAACTTATCCCCAACCTATTTTGGATATTGTCCACTGACTCCAACTCTCCTTTTCCTGGACATGATATAATGTAAAGAAGTGAATAAAAGTTTTGAGTTTGGGTTTTTCGTTGGGTTCTCCAGTTCTAAATAAATGACCAGGAGACAGGAAACCAACAAATCAAAAAAATAGTCCACCTACAAATACAATCCCAAATAATTTAATGTCCAGTTATTTTCGTTGAAAGTGAACACTACACATATGAAAAAGGAAGAAAGAAGGAAACAGTTTTTGTCAAAGCAAGGCTAGAGACTCATTGACCCAAATAAGCTTAAAACAGTCCCCAGTAGCCCGGCCAGTGTTGCTCAGTGGTTGAATGTCAATCTATGAACTAGGACAGTGGTCGGCAAACTGCGGCTTGGCAAACCGCGGCTCGAGAGCCACATGAGGTTCTTTGGTCCCTTCAGTGTGGCTCTTCCACAAAATAGCGGCTCTTCCACAAAATACCGACTTCTGCGCATGGGCCATGAAGTTTCAGTTGCACTGGACGTGCGCGCCTGCACATGGTATTTTGTGGAAGAGCCACACTCAAGGGGCCAAAGAGCCGCATGTGGCTCGCGAGCTGTGGTTTGCCCACCACGGCTAACTAGGAGGTCATGGTTCAATTTTGGTCAGGGTACATGTCCGGGTTGTGGGCCCAATCCCAGGTAGGGGCCGTGCAGGAAGCAGCCGGTCAATGATTCTCTCTTATCATTCATTGATATTTCTGTCTTTCTCTCTCCCTTCCTTCCTGAAACCAATAAAAATATTTTAAAAAATAGTCCACAATATGTTCTGAAAATTTGTTCTTAAAAATTTTTTTAGAGAAATTGTTCTATAACAGCAGAAGATTTAGAGTACATTTGATTTATTGCCTTTAATTCCTCCTCTATGCATGGCATAGAAAATTCCTATATTAAGTATTTGGCGGCTGAGTTTGTTTCTTATGGGGAAAGGGGCTATTTGGAAGTTTGATAGTGTTAATTACAAAAATATATTCTGATTACAAGAAAGCATGCAATGTAGTATATAGTAGAAAATGAAACATTAGGTTGTGTGTAGGAGCTAAGAAATTAACTTTGAATTAAAAGTAATAACTTAGCCTTTTGACCAGGTTAATAGGATTGGTTTGTAGACTTAATTTTTATGGGAGGAGTTGGGAGAAGGATATGAAAAAGAGAGGGAAAGGTTTGTTAAATTAAAAGTCTTATAAATTTCACAGGATTCTTTAAGCTCTTACCACAGTTATGAAACAAATATGTCTGGTTTTACAAATAATGATTAGCTCTTATATTTCATGAAAATGCTATGCACTTAAAATAATTTCAGCCTGCTTTTTATTAAATGGTATATTCGCTTGACACAGTTCTACTCTTAGGATCTCAGTATTTGGTTGAAACAATTTTGTGAAAAGGCCCTTCTTTATATTAGGAACTAGGAGATAAGGATATTCCAGACAGAGTCTACTAGTAGCTACTAACTAGTTGTTTGACCTTGGGCAATTTACTTGACTTCTATCATTTGATAAATGATATAAATAATTAAAATATCTCAAATACCACTTAAACTCTTACTATTTTTGTCCTTGGGAAATGTTATTAAATGTAATGGAATTTATTTTAAGTATACATTCAAAATACTGTATTTATTTTTTTCCTTGAAGAGTTTTCATTTAGCCAAATGGATTGATTTAAAGTTTTTGACCACAGCTGCTACAGAAATGTGCGCACAGCTACTGTTTTGGTAAACACAGACTAGTAACCAGATGGTAGTAATACTTTAAAAAGTTGGGCTGTGTGGGCTGGGAACCATCCAAATGGAATTTTCAGTGTTTTGCCTAGGTACATTGGATTTAGTACACACTAACTGAGTTTTAGTGTGTTTTATTACTTCAGTGGCTAGAAAGAACAAAGAGTATTATGTGGAATACAAATAATGCTTATTAAGCTTGCAGTTGATTCCTTCTGATAGATGTTCCAAATTGCTGTCAGACTTTATTTACTTACTCGTAAACAGATGTGCTTTGCTTTAAATCAGGATAACTGTTGCAAACCTAGTTATGCATATTTTAAACAACTGTTAAGGATTCCATTTTTAAGTCGTTGATTAAATAAGAAGCTGATTTGTTATGTTTTCTAAGGTTGTTGGTTCCTAGTGGTTGTTTTAGATGACAAAAAACTTAATTTTGTTTGTTGAAATTC
Source organism: Myotis lucifugus (assembly GCF_000147115.1). Taxonomy (NCBI): domain Eukaryota; kingdom Metazoa; phylum Chordata; class Mammalia; order Chiroptera; family Vespertilionidae; genus Myotis; species Myotis lucifugus. The sequence goes on along the minus strand of NW_005871048.1, from coordinate 46,883,399 downwards.
TGATTAAAGATGAGATATCATCAGTTAAAAATTATTTTCTGGATTGACCAGGTGGCTAAGTTGATTGAGTGTTGTCCAGTACACCAAAAGGTTTTGGATATGATGTTCCCTCAGGGCACATACCTAGATTTCGAGTTGGAGCCCCAGTTGGGATGTGTGCTGGAGACAACTAATCAATCTCAACCTCCCTCCCTCCCTTCCTCCCTCCCTCCCTTCCTCCCTCCTTCCCTCCCTCCCTCCCTCCTCTTTCTTCCCCTCTTCCTCCCTCTCTGTCTCTCTAAAATAAATAAAAACATATCCTTGGGTAAGGATTTAAAAATACATATATTTTTCTGGCCTGTAGTCTAGAATGTATAGTTAAGGCAAGCAATTATATATTTCATTTTAAAGAACTTGAGTCGCTGTTTAATTATCACCAGAAGAGATGTTGGGAGTAATTTGGACATCAGCTGACCCATGCTTTAACTAAACAATACAGCCATAATAATCATAATCTTAAATTTTCCAAGTTAATAGTGTTGGAAAATATTTCTTCCAGTTTTAGTTTTTCCTGCTATGTTGTTTTTATGGGTTTATTTGTTAAAATCTTTGCTAGGTCAGTGCCATACTATTCATTAAATACATAAAACTTCTATTGCCTCAGATCCTGACATTAGTAGACTATGAACTAGCTTAATCACAGAAGCCCTGGTCATTATCTACTCTCTTCTGATTTGATGTTAGGTTCTGTCTATTCAGTAGGTTTGTATGATAGTTCTTACTAATTCTCAGATTACTTATTTCTGGCATTCATGCTCACATGCATTCACAACAGATATTTATTGAGTCATCATTACTAAGTATTAGGCATTATACTGGGACAAATTGGTGACTGTAGTTCTCTGGAGCATACCTTCTAGTGGGAAGAAACTTGTTAAATATATAACAAATATAAAATTGCAATTGTGATAAAGTGGCAGAAAGTAGAGTTCCCTTAATTAATGGTTCTTGCTCCTCAGAAATAGAGCTAGTTCTGTTCCTCAATATAAAAACAGGTTAAAATGATTTCCAGCCTGAAATATTCTTGATGGTTTTAATTATAGCAGCTGGCACTTATTTGGACTGCCCATCTTCTAACTTGTTTTGCCAATAACTACTCTTAGATCTTGCCCTGCCTACCTCCTCCAGCTGAGAGTATGAACATCTGCCTCAGATGCACAATCCCAATTACATTAGCTGGTGTAAAGTCTGACTAAAACCAAGCAAAATGGACACTAAAACCTAAGGCAGTGGTCGGCAAACTCATTAGTCAACAGAGCCAAATATCAACAGTACAACGATTGAAATTTCTTTTGAGAGCCAAATTTTTTAAACTTAAATTATATAGGTAGGTACATTGTTATTAACTTAATTAGGGTACTCCTAAGGCTTAGGAAGAGCCACACTCAAGGGGCCAAAAAGCCGCATGTGGCTCGAGAGCCGCAGTTTGCTGACCACGGACCTAAGGGAAAGTGGAGGCAGGCACTAGGGTTCCTTCAGCAGCCACAGGACTGCTTGGCAGCTTGTAAAAGATAGTGTGAAGTAGACATGCACTTGTAGATATTTTTTTCTTGGAGTACTGGAATCTAAATTTCTGTGTCTAAGAGAAGAATAGATTAATTTTTTAAAGTTTATTGCCAAATTTTTAGGTCAAATCCATTAGTCTATATCTAGGATTCAACTACATAAAAAACGCCCACAAGATCTACTAGTTACCTTCTGTAATCAAAAGTATTCATTGACAAATGTGATTGGTTTATAAAGCTAGAATAATCTTATTTATTAATCTGAGCAAGTCATTAATCACACCAATAACTGGTAAAGCAAGCTAGATGATTGTGTCATTGTGGCACTTTTAATTCTGTTAACACATGCATTAGCTCTCTTTTTTTGCATTAGCTCTTTATTATGCATGTAGTATCACTTAGGTTTGACTAGCATAATACTGATATGCAGGGTGGTTCTTAAATATTGAACATTCTCAGCTTCCTGCTGAGTATGAAGATTAATGAACAAAAGCAATTATAATCTATAGATGGGATATAGCTTAAATCTACTCTCTCTACTCCTACCCCATCCTGAGGCTTATTCATGGATATGTATCACCATAAAAAATATTATACCAAATATTTTACCAAAAAATGTTATATTTTTCTGGGATGAATTGTTGACAAGAGAGATGTGCTAGAAATATAACTTTTAACATAAGAGTACAGATTTTCCAGAAAATGAACAATTCCAATATTCTGTGTTTACCACAGCTATTAAAAGTTTAATACCTCCCCCATCCACATGGCAAGTTAATGTAAAACTATATCCAGGAATAAGGAGCCTAGGATACAAAGTAAATTATTAGTAATTACAGGCCAAATCTTGTCACAGTGGTTACCTTATTCTGAGTCATGGTTTTTTGGTCTTCAATACTCTATATGCTGTCCTCTGTAACAGACAACACCAAGGAAGAGACCTAATAAAATGTTCCATGTTTTTCAAAGAGAACAATTTAGAATAATGCTACCTAAGAGTACCTAATATCAGAACAAACAGGCAATGAATAGCATCTAATTCTGCACATTATGCAGAGACATTAAATATACATATTAGTAAGGTAGCAGATGCTTTGGTTCTGAAATTGACATGTAAAATAGCAGTCTTTCTCTGCAGGGCTCCGCTCCAGCCAGCACTCCTTCACATATAATGAATAGCTAATTTCAGTACTATGGTCCATGGGAGACTGGGGAACTGGGAGGAGGAAAGCATTCCAACTTTAAGAACAGCAGGATGTGCTGAGATGTGCTTTTTAATGGAGAAACATTTAGAACTCTTGGGGGTAAATTCATAAAGAAGGTTGTGCATGTGTTTTGTATTTAAATTAAGGAATTATTAATATAGTTAGACAACCAGGAATCTGGCAGCAGTATTGCAAAAGGGAAAATCAGAATTTGGCAACTGAACTATGAGCTCAGAAATACCTTAAACTTTTAATAAAATACATCCTAAAACTAACCTGTGTTCAAATGTAGCCGCTTATTAGAAACTAGGGGCCCAGTGCACAAATTCATGCACCTTGAAAGGAACTGTGGGCTGCAAGGCTGTGGTGGGCACAGGGGTGGGTCTTGGTCCATCCTCCGCGCCCCCACCTGGTCCCACCCGCTGCAGCTCCAGTCCTGTCTGCCTGCAGCCCTGCTCCTGCCTCCGCTGCTGCCGCTCCCATGCGCTGACAGTGTAGAGCGATTGGGGCTGGCGCCAGCAGCGAATGCAAGCGGTGGCTCCGGTGCGGTGCAGGCAGTGGGTGCGAGTGGATCCGGCACCTGCAGCAGGTGCAAGCGCCCAGCAGGACCTTGGAGCATGGGAGCAAAGAATTTTCAGTAACCACCAGAGACTCACCCTGATGACAGCGACCAACCACCCGCCTTGGTCTGGCGCCCCCGCTCACCTGCTCCACCATCCTGCCATGGCTGATACTCCCTGGTGGTAAACACACAACGACCGGTTGTTCAGTTGTTCCACTGTTTGATCTATTTGCATATGAAGGTTTTATATATATATATAGATAGGCATTTGAGAATATATGTTACTAGTTAAAATTTGGGGCTGACTTAAAAAAAACTGGTCTTTCCCTGTATACAGGAAAGGGGAAGTGACTTACCAGTATATTCTTCTGCCTCATGGAGATTTCCTTGCCATTTGAGATTTGTGTTCATTATTCATTCATCCATCTATCCAGTCAATATTTGTTGAGCATCTGCTGTGTACCATGAACTTCTGGGAGCTCAAAAATGAATAAAATCAATCTCCACCCTCAAGCAGTGTCTAGTCTGGTGGAAAAACAGACTTATAAATGCTGTAACCGAAGTGAAAATAAGGATTTTATGGGTGAAGACTAGAGTTTTTAAACTAAAAGACTGCCTATTATTATGAAGTATAAAATATATATTAAACAGTACATAAAACATAAGCCTACAATTGAACAGATAGTTATGGAATTACACTTTATGTATTCTTTGTGCTTGCTTCTTTTATTCAACATTTTTGATTCATCCGCGTGGTTACTTGTAGCATTCTCATTGCTGTATAGTAATATACTTTTTATTCCCAGATACTGTTTATCCATTCTACTGTTTTACATTTGGGTTGCTTCCAGTTTGGGGATATCATTGACAATGATGGAGTGTTCTGGATTATGTATACACACTTATTTAGTGTATGTAGTTTTAACTTACTAGATAAGGACAAACTATTATTTCCAAATGATTTGTTCCAATGTAAAAAGACTTTTGAAATTGGTGGTTATAAAAAAGCAAATATTTTCTTACAGAACTTGACTTTCTCGTGAGAATGTGGTATAGTTAATGTATCTAACATATAGTTTGGTTGTCCTTTTTACCTAACCTGGATTGCACGAATATGTTTGAAATGTCAAGTTATGACTTAGTATTTTTCTCTGGTAATTGGACTAGTCTGTGACAAATTCGGGAAGATGGGAAAGATCTTTAAGATTGGAAAGCATGCCACAGTTTTGTTTAATGCTATAAAGAAAAGCTAGAAAAATAAAAGCTAGAGTATATTAAGGATACAAAAAATTTAGTGGTTTTAAAATGTTGAGCTCACATTTTGAAGTGTAATTCTATTTTAATATCTTTTCTAATGGAAGAAGAAAGATGACTGATTTGGTAGGGTAATCTTGTTTGAAAAATTGACAATTCTTTGGCATGAGGCCCAGATCTCTTTTCAAATTTTGTGTGAAATAGAAAAATGGCAGTCTTTTAGATATTATTCATGGAAGGAGGTAAGGGAGATTGGGGGTGGGGAGGAGTGCTACCTCTTCATATAGTAGGAGAGTAGAAAATAGGAGATAGTGGATATTTCACATAATCAACTCCTCTTACCTTTCCAGAAAGTAGAAAGAATGTCATGAATAAAAGAACAATTAGAAGAGTATTACTTTAAAATAATGGGAATATTTAACTTTTCTTGGCCTCCAAATCTATAAGAAATACGAAGACTTGTTTTTTCCCCCCTCCTAAATAGTGAAGGCCTGCTTTCACACTAAATTGTAAGATCAAGAGAGCTTTTGCCTCTGTTCCTTTTAAAAATACTTTTCACCAAGGTTCTTTCTGTGAACTGAATTTATAGGGTACTTCAACTTTGCTTTTGCTGCCCAGTATAGCAAAACGTGTCTGAGCTTGAATATTTGAGATGTTCAGGTCCAAAGTCATGTTGGTTGACTGAATGGGAAATTTTTCCTTCTATTCATTTTCAATTCTGTTCATTTAATGGATGCCAGCTATGTGCCTGGTAGGTGCTGGGGACACACAGATGAATATAACAGCTTACAGTTCACTGGGAGAGTGAACAATTTACCATAGTGTTGTGTGCTAAGGGACTATAATAACAATTTGCAGAAAGTACTTTGGTGCATAAAAGAAAGAACAAAAACATTTTTTTGTGTGTGTGTAATGGGTGGTGAGGTTCTAGATAGTAGTGGTCTTTTCACTGTGTGGATAAATGGATTTAAAACAGGTCATACGCAGGAACCAAGATAGCAGTGTAGGTAAATGTGGTACTCGCATCCTCCCATAAGCACATCACAATTACAACTAAAATACAGAACAACCATCATTCAGAACCGCCTGAAATCTGGCTGAATGGAAGTCCTACAACTAGAGTTATAGAATAAAGCACATTGAGACTGGGCGGAGGTATGGAAGTGGCTAGTCTGACACCTCTATGTGGCATGTTTTTAATCTGGAGGGATATCTTGGCTATGGAGACCTCCCATGAGAAGCAAGGATCCAAGCCCCACACAAGACCCCCTCAGCCCAGGGTTCTAGTGCTGGGAAGAGAAGTCCCCGTAACTTCAGGCTATAAAAACTAGCGGGGATTATGGCTGAGTGACGCGGAGGCTGCCGGAGACCCAAACAGTTCCTCTTAAAGGCCTGGCGCACTGACGTACCCAGACTCACTGAGTACGTCACTTGGAGTACGTCTGAGCTCCAGCACTTGGGCAGCAACTTGAAAGGATCTAGGGCAGTGGTTCTCAACCTTGGCTGCACATTAGAATCACCTGGGAATCTTTTTAAAATCCTGATTTCTGGGCCTCATCCTCCAGAAATTCTGTTTCTATGCTGAAATCCCTCCCTAACTCCCTCTCCCACCACAGAGCTGATTGGCAGGCACAAAATCTGAGTCTCCATCAACCTGGACCTCACCCTGGTGAATCCCTGAGACCTTGTCCTACCCAGTTTTTAGCCCCACCCAAGCTGTTTGCAGCAGCTTTTCCATATGAATCACCTGTCCTGGCTTAAGCTTCAGACTTTCCTAAAACCTCTCAAACAAGTAGCAGCTGGACTCAGCGTGCCCCATACCTCTCGATAAGCGGTCCCAGTTCCAGCACTAGCAGCAGCCTGCCTTGCTTCACAGTTTGCACTCTCCTGGGAACCTCCAAGCCCAACACAAGTAGTAACCATCTGCAGACCGCTCTGTAGTTTGTGCTGGGTGGCCCCAGGCAGGGCACAGGCAGTGGCTGACTTTGTACCTCGTGGAAAGCCCCAGATCCAGTGCACTCAGTGGACAGTTTCGGACCAGGTCATATTACAATTCTTTACATCCATAAGCGACACACTCAAGGGGCAGACTTGGAGAGCACCAAAGCCCCCTGAAGCAAGTCCTGCTTCATAGGGGTGTCTCCTGGACATCAGCTCTTCTGGTGTAGTCAAAGCTGGTCCTTGCAGCCAGTTGGCCTGGGGGTCAGTTCCTCCCAGTGGTGCCAACAGTAATCAAGGCTCAGTTACAACAAGACAGTGCACACAGCCCACACAGGGGCGCACCTAGCGTGCCTGTTCAGGTGACTGTGGAGGCTGAGCCACTGAGCCCTACAGGGGCTCAGTCAGAAATTAAGCATACACTAACTGAAATGAATAATTTACAGGGAATCAACAATAGAGTATAGGATGCCAAGAATCAAATCAGCAATTTAGAATATGAGGAAGCAGAAAACACCTAATCAGAAGAGCAAAAAGAAAAAAGAATCCAAAAATATAAAGATAGCATAAGGAGCCTCTGGGACAACTTCAAGTGTACCAACATTTGCATTATAGGGATGCCAGAAGAAGAGAGAGAACAAGATATTGAAAACCTATTTGAGGAAATAATGACAGAAAACTTCCCCTCCCTGGTGAAATAAATTGATTTACAAGTCCAGGAAGCACAGAGTCCCAAACAAGATGAGCCCAAAGAGGCCCACAATAAGACACATCATAATTAAAATGCCAAAGGTTAAAGACAAAGAGGGAATCTTAAAAGCAGCAAGAGAAAAGCAGTTAACCTACAAGGGAGCACCCATACAACTGTCAGCTGATTTCTCAACAGAAACTTTGCAGGCCAGAAGGGAGTGCAAGAAATATTCAAAGTGATGAATAGCAAGAACCTACAACCAAGATTACTCTACCCAGCAAAGCTGCCATTTAGAATTGAAGGTCAGATAAAGAGCTTCACAGACAAGAAAAAGCTTGAGTTCGTCACCACTAAACCAGTATTAATGCAATGTTGAAGGGCCTTCTTTAAGAAGAAGAAGAAAAAGATAAAAACTATGAACAATAAAATGCCAATAAATACATATCTGTCAACAATGAATCTAAAAATCAAAATAAATGAACAAGGAATCTAATGAACAAAATGAACTGATGAATAAAATAGAACCAGAGGCATGGAAACATGGAACAGACTGATGAATCTCAGAGGGAAGGTGGGAGACAGGAAGAGATTAAACAAAGAACTTCTCTACATATGTGCATTACCTATGGACACAGACAGTAGGGTGGTGAAGGCCTAGGGTGGGGCGGGAACCAGGTGGAGGGGAGCAGTGGGGGGAAAAAGAGGGACATCTGTAATCTCAACAATAAAGATTTAAAATAACAAAATAAAATAGTTCATAAGATACTAAACACTCATAACATAATTGGCTAGTTAGATGGTTTTCAAATTTTGGCAATATAAATAGTGATCTAATAAAAGAGTAATATGCAAATTGACCATCACTCCAACACACAAGATGGCCACCCCCATGTGGTCAAAGATGGCCACCACAAGATGGCCGGCAGGGGAGGGAGGGCAGTTGTGGGCTATCAGGCCAGCAGGGGAGGGCAGTTAGGGGCGATCAGGCCGGCAGGGGAGGGCAGTTAAGGGGCAACTAGGCCAGTAGGGGAGGGCATTTAGGGGTGACCAGGCCGGCAAGAGAGGGCAGTTAGGGGCAATTGGGCCGGCAGGGGAGCAGTTAGGCGTCGATCAGGCTGGCAGGGGAGTGGTCAGGGGGTGATCAGGCTGGCAGGCATAAGCAATTAGGGGCAATCAGGCAGGCAGGCAGGCGAGCGGTTGGGAGCCAGCAGTCCTGGATTGTGAGAGGGATGTCCGACTGCTCGTTTAGGCCTGAATCCACTGGGATCGGGCCTAAACGGGCAGTCAGACATCCCTCGAGGGGTCCCAGATTGGAGAGGGTGCAGGCTGGGCTGAGGGACACCCCCCTTCCCCCACACGAATTTCGTGCACGGGGCCTCTAGTCTCTATATAAAAAAATAAAATAGGTCACAGAGGTGATTAGAGAGGGAGAGAAAGGGCATATTTGGCAGAGGAAATTGCATGAGCTAATGGGTTTGTTAATTAGATTATGTATAATCTACATGAGATTATATTATGAGTAAAAATTAAAATTGCACAACAATATAGGCAGTGATTCCAAGTTTGAAATTGTTAGTCTTTCCTATGTTTTATCACTAAAATACACATATTCATAATGTTCTCTCAGCCAGAGTTTAGAAATTAGGCCAACTCATCTTGGACTCCTCCTAGATGTAAAGATAGCTTCATGAGTAGACTCTAGTCGTTTTATCTTTCAGCATTCAATGCTACTTATTAAATGCAAGTCTTTTGTGTTCAGTAGCATATAAGTTGAAAACTTAATAGACTTTATAGGTGGTAATTTTCAACCCTCTCCCTAGATTTCAAACATTTGTTTAAAAAATTCTATAGGTTTGCCTTAGCCGTTGCTCAGTGGTTAGAGTGTCAGCCCATAAACGAAAGGGTTGCAGGTTCAGTTCTGGTCAAGGTCAGGTACCTCGGTTGCAGGCTGGGTCCCCGGCCTGGTCAGTGTGCAAGTGGGAGGCAACCAATCAATGTGTCTTTCTCACATCGATGTTTCTCTCTGTCTCTCCCTGTCCTTTCCACTCACTCTAAAAATCAATGGGAAAAAAATATCCTTGGGTGATGATTGACAAAAAAAAAAAAAAGTTCTATATAGGGTTGAATATTATTATAAGAGAAAAATAAAATAGTGGTGGACATAACCTTAAAAATTGTCTAACCTACCCCTTACATTTTATATGTAGGAAACTATGGCCCTAATTGGTTGAATGACCTGTCCAAGTATATAGCCCATCTGTAGGCTGGGGCTGGATGAGGAGGTAGGGATGTGTAAGTATCAGGTACTCTTGACTGCCTAGGGGTAGGCTTTTTCATGTGGTTAAGACTCATAGTTAAGGTATGCCCAGGGTTTGAGTAGCTCATAGATCATTCTTCAAATATTTGCTGCAATTATGATTTAGAAAACTTAATCTGATTAAGCTAGATTGAAGTCAACATGGTATATGGCCAGAATCAGGAGAACTGCCACTTAGTAGTAGAACATTAACATCATAGATCATAGCTTCCATCTCTGATTTTCCTTCTCCCTATCTGTAACAAGGGGGAAAAGAATATATATTTTATTGAGTGGTAAAACTTTTAAATATAAAATCTGTTAACAGTGTTTGGCTTTTAATTGCCATCAAGTGTCTTTTCTTTTTTTATATATATGTGGGTCTGTAGATCAAATGAGATCATAGACTAGAAATCACTTAGAAAGTTTCACATTACATACAAATGAACATGTATATTAAATTAGTTTCCTTCTCTTCATTATTTCATTCTCTCCTTTATAACTAATTTGTTGAATGGCAATACTACTTTATTATGATGGTTAGAGAACTTAATATTTGCTTTACTAAATCCCATGATTCTCTAGTGAATGAGATAGTGTGTGTTCTGTATGGGGGAGGAGAGATGATAGAGGTGTGTTGGTAGGTATTCTGAAAGAAACTTTTCAAGGACGTTGCAACCTCAGAGAGACAAACTGACCCTGATCTAATAATGCGCTTAGAGACAGTAAAATGAAAACATTGACCCAAGAAATATATGGGGGTATGGTGAGAAGATTTATATATCATGTGGAAGTCAATAGTAAGCATATTTTAGGAATAAAGAGAAAGGATAAGGCTATAATTGGGAGTGGAGGTTGAGTGAGACTAGCCTTGACTAGAGATATTAAAGTATTTTGAGAAAAATCACAGTGCCAATAAGAACAGAGAGTAATGATAGATATATATAGGATATTTTGATATTACCTACATGAAATTTCACCTATAAGGGGAATATGCTGGGAAACCTCATAAAATTCTAACACCTCACCCTGGCAGTCCTTGTAAATATAGTATCTTCTTTCCTCCTTTAAATGCCTTTTTGGCTATCCTGTAAGAATTTGATTGTTTTTAATAGCCTAGCTTTGAATAAGGCCATATATACTATCTCACAACTCTCCTCTAATTAAATTATGCCATTCTGCACCTCAAAAGTTATTTATTAGTTGTACTGGGATTTTGTTGTCATAGTTCCAAGAGTTACATTCCCAACACAGCTGGGACGGAGAGTGATGCTGACTGTACAAAGCTCTGTGTGGAACCCACTCCATCCCTTTCATACTTTGCCCCTGTCTGCTTATAAGTGTGTCTATTTTAGGATAGAAACAGGTGTGAAGCAGATGGGAGGGCAGTCTCAGTGAAACACCTGCTCCCTGATTGATCTCCAGGTGTGATTCAGGCAGTAACTAAAAAGGAAGTTGACTGGAAGTATGAATAGTCTGTCACCTCACTGCCAGCATAACTAGAAAAGCACACAGTAATGGCCTGGGGTGCTGAACAGTTTGGACTGACGCTGCTAAATACTTCAATGCAATGAAAGAACAGCTTCCTTTTAGAAACATGTGTTCCAAGTTGATATACTCCTACTGCTTCTTAGAAACTCTGAACCTAGTAGCCACCCAGAAACCTCTTGTCTTCTAACATCCTCGCCCCTTCTTGCCCTCCTTTCTTTCTGCCCCTCTTCCTGGATTATCTTTTCTACTCACTTTTCCCTTTTTCATTCTGTTAGTAGCAGGGAAGTGTGGGCAAAAGAATGGTGATTTGTTCAAATTCTTCTTTGCCCCACATATGAAATGGGTATTGCTGAAGGCAGTAAAAATGGTTGTCTGTGGTTTGATTTGGACCCATCAGCCTTCCGATTCCTCCAGGAAGGGGAAAGGGTGGACTAAATGGGAATGTACTCTTGCTTTAAATGATTTCTCATTTGTGTGATTTATTAAAAAAAATTGTTACACCAAATAAGGGCTGCTAAAAAGTATGTGTTCTACCTAATTGCCACCTTAACATCTTTTCCTAAAGTGGGTTAATAAAGTTCTCGGGCAGTTACAGGCCACCGTTAGAGATTTTATCACTTCCTGGTGCTCTAATGGTTATACTTCTTTGAACTATGAATGCTTGATCTGCATAATCAGTTGATTATTGTTGTTACTAAGTATTTACAGGACTTCAAAGTAGTAAATAGTATACAAAGCAAATATACCACCTTTTCTCCATGAACTAAGCAAAATAATTCATGAAGGTGAAGCTTAGGGCAGGGATAACTCTGCACTTGAGGGAGAAATAAGGGCAGGGAGGTGGAACCCAGGAACATTTTGCCATTGGTCATTTTGGGAACACTTAAGTAGTCATTGTATTTCTTAGGGCTATCTGTAATTTTATTTCATTCAATTGAGGTTTATTTATTTAAAGATAATGTGGTTCCAAGAAGTCTGTTTCCAGGGACTACAGTTTGAAGCTCCTGTTACCTTAAAAGTATGTCCTGACTCCTGAAGACTAACCATCTGGCTAGGATAGTTGTCATTATGATCAATAAAGTTTGATTTTGGAGTGATTTATCCTGAGTGTTAACTGCTTACAACTGCATAGAAGAGGCAGTGGTACATGTTTGGCTCCTGTTCAGCTGGGGGAACTTGAGCTTCCTTAGTCCTTTCAGAAAGCCTGACTAGGAGGTTGGCACCGTGGCAGGAATGTTTTAGTTAGATTCAGGAAGTCAGGGTACAAATGTCAGAATAAGATTGACAGACTAACTAGATTATTAGTTTGTTTTTTTTAAATATACAAACTGTGATCTAAATTATAATCCCATTAAATACATTATTTAAGATACCTGTAGGAAGTAATAAAACTTTCAATAAGTTTTTTATTTTCTTTTTATTTCCCCATTGACATTAATTTCTCAATTTTATAGTTTTTTAAAGCAAAATTTTACACTGCAATAAATCCCCCATCTCCCCAAAGGAAATGTGGTCTTTAGCTTTACCTTGGCTACTTTGATACCTTCTGGATGTTTGGGGATATTTTCTCTCAAAATCAGAACTTGACTAGAAAGAATCATTAAGTAAATGATTATTTTCATGTGGATTTAAGTATTTCTCATTGAGTAAGTATATAGTAAATTTAGGGTGCATTAAATTAAAAAATAGTTTAACGCTGACCAAAGTGAGCACTTTGTAAGCATATGTTTGATATCCTATAGCTCAGTCTTGTCATATGATGGATTTGGGCCAATCTTTTCTCTTGGGAATACTGTTTTTAGGTGTGGGTATTGAGCCAAGGGCCACTTTAGTGTTTTGTATTTAGAAAAAACTCACTGTTTTTATTATCATCCACCATGGAGATAATGAAAACGTTTAAGTACAAGTACTTTCACTTTAAAAAAAAAAGTGTTTTATACCCAAGTGTGATAACTAACCTGTGGTAGTTACTCTAAAAACAAAAAATCCTGATGTTTAATTTTGAGGGTGTTTTATGAATAACTTGTGGCTTTTGAAAAATAAGATGCAATAAAATACTTCAAAATCTAAGACATTTTAATCAGAGTACTGAGTTAATTTTGGTCTGATTGTAAGGGAGACAAGAGTATGTATTTGGAATTTTGGAATGACAGTTTAAGTGGGTTTCTTCTTATTTTTCTCAGCATACACAAAATTCTTGTTTTTTGGAGGGAAAATGCTTTATACCAGGATGGCAGTAGAGATATGGGAAAGTTTCTTTCCTTTTAAATGGAAGAAGGTAGATTTCTCAGTGTAATACTGGACTCCATTAACTTCTGGGTGTTTATCCAAAGAAAATGAAAGCACTAACTTGAAAAGATACATACACTCCCATGTTCATTGTAACATTATTTACAATTGCCAAGATATGGAAACTATCTAAGAATCGTTCAATAGATGAATGGATAAAGAAAATGTGTGTGGGTGTGGGTGTGGTGTGTGAGCACAATGTAATATTAGCCTTAAAAATGTAATCATGCCATTTGCAACAACATGGATGAACTTTGAAGGCATTATGTTAAGTGGAATAATCAATCAGAGAAAGACATACTGTATAATTTTACTTATACGTGGAATCTAAAAATCAAACAAATAGAATCCAAGCTCATAGATACAGAGAATAGATTAGTGGTTGCCAGAGGTGGGGATTTGAGGTCGGTGAAATGGATGAGGGGTACAAACATATAAAATAAATGATTAATGGGGATATAATGCACAGCATGGTGACTGTGGTTAATAATACTGTATAGCATATTTGAGAGTTGCTAGGAGAGTGGATCTTAAGAGTTCTCATCAAGCCGTGGTTGGTGTGGCTCAATTGGTTGGAGCACCTATATGCTGAAGGGTCATGGGTTCATTTTCCCATCAGGGCACAAGCCCAGGTTGTGGGTTCGATTTCTGGGCATGGGTGGGGGAGGCAACCAATCCACTGTTTCTCTCATATCAATGTTTCTCTTTCTATTCTCTTTATTTAATACATGAGGATGAGTAGAGGAAATAGGAAATAGATATTAATGGCTGAAAGGAGAACAAGTTGCCCAGTCTTTCTCTGCCTTATCTTACCTTGAGTGCTGTACTACATCTTTTTCTTTGGAATGTGGCTGAGCCACAAGGAGGACTGAGCATCCATGGGTTAAGGAGAGTCTGGAAGTGTCCTTTTGCCTGAATAGGCTGGTCCAGTCAGTAGTGTGATGACCACATTGATGACTTTCATTGTTAGCATTTGGTGTGTGATCATTATCAGTCTCCCAGAACATGTGCTGGACATCATTTATGTGACAAATTCTTTACTCAGGAACACTTTGAGCACTTTTAAAATTTTAGCAAAAGCACTTTTTTTTTCTTTAAGCAATTTGTGTTCATTGTAGAAATTTTAGAAAAACCACTTCCCCATACACCAACCAAAACAAAGAAAATAAAAAGTCACCTGTAATTACACTGCTCCAAGATATGGGTGAAAATGCCTTACTAAGTTTCATATTTTGAACAGATGACCTGTCTGCTTTTCTTTTATCACCATGTACTTAGGAAAAAAGTACTCTGATTAATCATTTTTAAATTTTTATATTTTAATCTAGATTTTTAAATGGTTTTACTTTATAGTAATATATTTTTGTTACTATAAAATTTTATTTATTTTCTTAATGCTCAGACCAGTTTAACATACCTTTCCTGACTTCTTGGAATGGGAAGCATTTAGGTTACATAATAAGCTAGAAATTGTATACATTCTTTATATCACAAGTTATATATATTTTTACTATTCTGTTTATGATGTTAATTGAGTACATTCTGACTAGACTTGTTTAGACTATAGTTCTAATCATCTAGGTCAGTAGTCCTGGACCTGCAGCAGCAGCATTACTTGGGATGATGGCATGGGGCCCAGCAGTGTGTTATAACAATCCCCCCAGGTGATCCTGATGCATATTCCAGTTTGAGAAGCACCAGTCTATATGTTCCACATACCATATGTTCTTTCATCTAACATGCTTCTTGAGTGTTTCCTCCAGGACAGTCCTCTGTGACAATGATGCCAGAGACCTCTGCTGTTTCCTATGGTGTCACAGATCTCTGCTGCTAGCTTAACTCATAAGAGAGGAGTGGACTCTTAGAAATAGTCTTTAGTTAAGTTTAAAGTATCCTGGGCTTAGAGCCAAAGCATTTAGTCACTTGTGACTTCTACATTGTAGGGTGGTATTACTTGGAAGAACCCATGAGTTCCTTCATTTGACATAGTTACAGGAGCCTGGCCTATAATTCCAAGCAAGGGCTGTGCTGGATCCTTGGGTTGCAGAGATGAAAGATGGTGCTCTACCTCCAAGGGTCCTATAACTTAGCAATGTTTACCCAAGTGTCTGGATCTGTTAATCTGCCTCATTCTTTTAAATCACTTATGTATTGGTATGGAAAGATTTAGTTGTACACAGTTATCATTTGGATTTTAGAAAACCCATGTTTCTACCAGGCCCGCTTAATCCCAAGTATGTTCTACCACCTCTCTGAGAATTCCTGTAAAAAGGGGAGGGTGATGCCCACTTTGCAGAATTAAGTCTGTTAGAGCTTGGGAATGAGATAAGGCATTAGGAATCAGCTAGGGCCAAAATGTGGTGCTCCTGTTGGGGTTGAGGGGTCAGGCTGGAGCTCTAGGGTGTGGGTGGTGGAATCTGACTACTGAGGCCTGCATTCTCCCCTCCCCAGCCTGAGCACACTTTTCTCTTTACCTCTTGGTTCTGGTAAACAAAATTAGTCTCCTGAGTTACTCCCTCTCCCCCACTCCTAAAGCAAACAGCCAAGCATTTTTGAAGGTTGTTATGCTGTAAGCAACAACCCAGGAAATAAACTGGTAAAGGGATTTTCAGTCTCCTCTCCTGTTTAGATCCAGGCCCTGGGAAGTAAGACACAGGTGTTTAGAGCTGCTAAGTTAATATTTGGGCACCATAGGGCTCTGTTAAACTTAATCTGCACTTCAGAAGTTGGAGACCCAGGTGAAAGGCCAAGTTTGGGGGCAGGAGAGAGGGAGCCCTGAACTGAAGGGACAGCATTGGGGCTATTCTGACAGCAAGGGAATCTGGTAGATCTGTCCTTTTAAAAAGGGCAGAAGGCTGGAGCTGTTTTGCTTGTATTAGAAAATGTCGGCATCAGAGAAACTGGCATAAAGTGGAATTTAACAGATTGGGGCAAATAATTTAAATTCTCAAGCGCTTTGTGGCATTACAGTTGTTAAAGTAACTCAAATTAGTCTACCTAACTTGTTTATTACCCACCCAGAATCTCAGTCTGGGCAATGGTTGTTTCCCTCAGTTCTGAAAAATTACCTGATGGTAATGGTGGTGGTGGGGAACCCTTAGTACTTCAAAATTTGGGATGAAATGGAATGATGTGATTATAAACAAAATCTAGCACCATCCCCCTTTAAACTAGTGCTCCTAGTTGCCCATTGCAGGTCGCTAAATTAGTGGATAAGTGTCTTTTTAGAAATAATCTATAATAATAAAAGTGTAATATGCTAATTAGAGCAGACGTCCTTCTAGACGTCCTTCCTTCTGGACAAAGCTGCAGCAGGCGGGGGCTTCGGCAGAGGCCCCCGGTGGTGGTGGTGGTGGCGGCAGCAGCGGCAGCATGGGCCAAGGCCCTTGCATGAATTTCGTGCATCGGGCCTCTAGTTTTAAATAACTGCCTAATGCCATTCAGATCTAACAGTAACTCTTATCATGTGGATCTTTGTATGAAATGGTACAAGAATCTACATTAATGAGAACAAAACCGATACTGAACTGAATGCCACTGGGAACTCTTGGTTGGGCCCATCTAGTGCATGCTTCGTAAATTTTTATGTTGTTTATATGTGTGCTGTGGTTTACAGTCTGGTCTTTGCATTAATTTGCCATTGTCTTTCTCTCAAATATTAATGAAGTGTAGGAGTGATTCTATTCCAAGCAGGCATTTTTAAGGTAGACTTAAAAATAAAGCTTTTCCTTTAAAAAATAATTTTCTGAAAGATGGAAACCATGTCATTAGTGATTGCCAGCAAAATCTCCTAATATCTTTCTATGAGCTGTTTAAGCTTAGTATTAGAAATTAGGGCTGGAGGATTTAATTAACCAGCTCACAGGATACAGTCTCTTTAATTTAGGATTTCCCTTTGAGAAAATTATATAGTTGAGAAGGACTATCATATTTTAGATAACTTGGTTTTGAGTTGAGTTTATTGTCTCCATCTTGGGCCCTTAACGTGTCAGTACTGCTGAACTGGAAATTAAGCACAATTTTAATTAAAACATAGTTGTTGTTTTTTAATGGATGGTTGCAACGTGTGGTGAGTTGGATTTTGTGTGCTATAGTTCTCAGAGTTAGGAAAGGTAAAAGTTAGGTTTTGGGGGCCAATGATTAATTCACCTATTTTACCAGGGACACATAATCAGGTATTGGTTACTATACATTTAGCCAGTGTAGTGGGTTTAGTTAACCAATGAATATACTTTGTTTTGAGAGTGTTAAATGTTAACACTTTTGCATTGTTTTGACTTAGCTTAGAAAAACACAAAAAATACTCTCTCATAACCCTTGCCACCCTTTCAGCCATAACATTACATTACCTTGGTTTCTGCCTTTAATTTCCCCGGGGTTCTTTTATTTAGGAAAAGGGTAAAAGATATATTTGTGTAGGTACTACACCAGTACTTCTGTTAAATTCTTTTTCAACAAAGAATATATTACTCGAGTGCTTCATGCACAGGCTGCATATTTGTCTGAAAAGAATGTGCCCTGAAAGCAGTAGTTTTCAGTGTATATTTATTTTATGCCTATCAGATTATTTTAGCTTAAAATAATGCTTTGAGTTTGAAACCATTTTTCAGTTAACTGAGCACATACACATACAATCACAAAATGGTATATTTTGAAACAGTTGTCTTTCCAGTCTGATGTGGGTCTCCTTTAAAATGCAACTAAAATCTAACTTAGATATGGAAAATAAGCTCTTAAGGAAAGCTTATTTTATAATATCAGTGAAGAAATAAATATTTGCTTTCCAGAAACCTTAATTAATTCTAATTAATGTGAAATTAATGTAGATGATTTGAGTATGTGCTCATGCGTGAGAAATTTGCCCCTTAAGTGTTTCTCTGCTGAGTCTTATTAACTACTGACCTGTAAGATCCAAGTGCAAATGATGTTATTTCAAAGATGATTTGGCTAAAAGGAGTTATTTCTTCCCTTTCTTAGCAGTGCATTATAAATAGTTCTTTATCTTTCTGATCTCTTAATTATTGAGGACCTCACAGTCCTTTTGCTTACTAAGTTTACTCTCATGAGAAAGAGTTTAAAGGTCAGTAATGTCTAGATATAATTATGAAAAAAAAAAGTTTGGTCTTGTGGACACCCTGAAAGGGTCTCAGAGATCTCTGGGTGTCCCTGGACAACACTTTGATTAATTTTAAAAAATCTCATATTTTCTGGTTTATCTGTATGAAAGTAACACTGACAAAATTAGCTATTTGTGTGTTGGCAGAACTTAATAGGAAAAATGGGGAAAGAGTGCTGCATTGAGCAAAGGTATAGCTGACTGAAGTTTTTTGGTTTTGTTGTCAAACAGCAATTATCCTTCTAGTATTGGCCTATTCACCTCAAGCATTCTCAGTAGCCAAGTTTATTTTCTAAGACACGACATGAGTGAGACCCTCCTCCCCCCCAAATTCAAGTAGCATAGAAAAATAAAAGTGTTATGGATGAAGGGAATGTATCCAGTATCCCTCCCCTACTGCTCCAGCTGGGAAGGGAAGGAAAGGGAAATAAAATTTAATGAGCACTTTTACTATGTGCCAGGTGCTTTACATATGTTACTTCATTTTAATCCCAAAATAACCCTAGGAGGTATTTCTAGCCACATTTTGCAAACAAATAGAGCCAGAGACGGAGATGTTAAATAGTGTGTCCAGAGCACTCAGCGTTTAAGTGACAGAGCCTGAACCAAGTCAAAGTCTCTCTATTACCAAGGCCTATACAATACTGTGCCCATGTTTCTGCTTTGTTTTTCTTCAGATTGATAATGTGAATATTAATGTTTTATTGGGCTCAGTGGTGACATGAGGATAAAACAGTTTGACTGCCCAATGAAGTTTGTTCTCATGGGATTAACTATCTTTGATAGATTATATTTTGTAAAGTCAAAGAAATATATTTATAAAAAAAGGTTTAGATAATTTCTTCAGTTTTAGTTATTTGAAAAGAAAACATTATCCATGTTTTTTCATAGACTGGAAGATTGCCTCTTTTTGTGTCCTCTATTCTGTTATATAGAACAGCTAACTATGTCAAAGGAGATTTTGCCTATAACAGCTGGTCACCAGGGTTTGTCAGAACTCCAGAAAGGCGGAATCCATTCTCAGGAACATTATTATGTTTCAAGTCATCCAGTACCTAAGAGATAAGACTGGTTTGGGGTGGAGAGGAGGGTGTCAGGGAAAGATGTCTTACAACCCTCTAGGGATTGTTGAGAGGAATATTCGCCTTGCTTCTCTGTGCATGCTCTGGTATGATTTAAGACCCACAGAGAGTGTACTGATGGAATTTCAAAGAAGGTTTTTCAAATTAGAGAAGCCAAAATACATGACTATACCATCGTGAACTAAAGCTAATGGAATTACTATCTATCTATTGACTCAATATTGCATAGTCTTAAAAAATAATATACCAGCTGTGCTTCATGTGCAACAGGCGTGGTAGGTGGGGACTTGCAGCGTTGGGGATGTGATGGCGGCTGCCACTTGCCCAGGGCCAGCCCTGGGCAAGCGACTGCGGGGACAGGGGCAGGGGCAGCGGGCCCAGCAGAGGGAGGCCTGTACTCCCCACATGGTGGTGGCTGTGAGCGCTCCCGATGGCCACTGCTGTTTGCCCAGAAGGACCACAGGTTCCTTCTGCCAAGTGGCAGCAGAGCCGCTCTGCAGGGAAACCTCTGCACCAGCAGCAAAGGCAGATGAGCAAGGGAAAGCCCAGCAGTGAAGGCAGGTGAGGGAAAGTCCAAGCTCCATAGCTAAGAGCTCCTGGCCCAGTCACACCCCACCTTGGCCTCCAGCACTGCAGGTCAGGGGTTCTGAGAAAGGCAGCTCCTTCCTGCAGCTCCTCAAACTCCCAGGCCACCTCCATCGCCCCTCAACGCCCTCGGGTCAGGGTCAGGAATCAATGGAGGCCTCCAGGGGCCCAGACAAATAATGTAGGGAATTTCCTCTAGCAGCCGGACCCAGTGACTCAGGCCGGAGGGAGACCCTGCAGCCAGGAGAACCCTGGAAGATGCGGTCTGCCCATCACTGGATGAGCGCACCCAATTGGTTAAGCACGGGGAAGCTCGTGGCCGATGGCTGCTGCCGCTTGCCCAGGGCCGGCCCAGTTCTCCAGCAAGCTGCTGATGGCTGCTGCCGTTGCAGGGGCCCGAGGCTCAGGCAATGAGGGCCGGGCGAGGCTCAGGCAAGCCACAGTGGCTGCAGTGGCCGAGGCTCAGGCAGCCTCACCCCTGGCAGTGGCAGTAGCAGAGGCGTGATGGGAGCGTCACCTGCCCCTGATCACAGGGTTGCCTCCCGCAGAGGGAGGCCAGACTGCGGCTTAGGCCTGCTCCCAGTGGGGACATCCCCTGAGGGCTCTCCCTCCCCCCGCAGTGCACGAATTTTGTGCACTGGGCCTCTAGTCTCTCTCTCTCTCTCTCTCTCTCTCTCTCTCTCTCTCTCTCTATATATATATATATATATGTATATATAAAAGGCTAAGTGTCTGTCCATCCGACCGGTAGCTATGACACACACTGACCACCAGGGGTCAGACGCTCAATGCAGGAGCTGCCATGATGTGCTCTGGCCATTTAAAAATAAATGGCACCACAGTCCTGGTGCCAACAAACCAACACTCGGCTTCCCCCAAGTGAGACACAGGCCTAGCCACCAACCCGGAGCAACACCCCACCAAATCACAGCCAATACTGCCAAGACCCCATGGCGTAAAATGCGGCCCACAGCCCAGCCCAGCCCGGAAACAGTTGCTGTGGGCGCCTGGTAATGATGTCACATAACAACACCTGGCTTTCTCTCCCTAGCGACTAGCATCCTTGGAGTTTCTTCAGCCCAGAAACCCAACTTGCTTTATAGCTAGGTGCAAACACTTTACAGCTTAACCAAATGTTTGTGAAGCATTTTCCTGTGCCTCATGTCATTTGATCCTCACAGAAATCCTGGAGTAGGTAGATAGGAGACTTGGTAGAATCCTATTTTCTTTTCATTAGCAAGATGCGAATAGCGATATTAAAATAATTTCTTCTAATTAATTTCCTTTCAGTGTGCATGAATCCGTGCACCGGGACACTAGTATTTTATAATTTGCTTTGCTTTTTAAAAAGTTTTACAATAGTAATAAATGTTTTATGAAATTGGATGATAAATTGTATGTGATACCAGGAATCAATATACCTGACTTCCTTTTGACTGGCACAGATCACATGAATGAAGAAGTCATTTTTGCAAAACTTTTTGAGGACTTCATCAGTTTTCCTAAGGGCCTCTTCTTTTATAGTTAAATCAGTCTCTTGAAGTACTTGTTAATAGCCTTAATGACAATTTAAATACTAAGTAGTCTAAATCTGGAATTCTCAATTGTCTTGGCTTTCTTTGCCTGTGTGTGATTGGAGAAGTTCTCCAACATCACTTTGGAGGAGAGACAAAGATGTTGACTTGGTGGTCAAGAAGAGACATGATAGTGTTAACCTGGGAGAGATCGATTTTATAAATGGGCAGTTTATGACAACTATTTATTGTAGTAATAACTGGTTTCTTTGTACACATACATATGTGACAGATGGAAAACATTTCTTGCACTAAAATGCACAGTATGTTCTTGGAAACTTTTTTGAATTCGCTCTTATGATCCATTGATTTTTTTGTCTTATCTGTGCCTGTCACGTGGATTTTTAGTTATTGTAGGCTTACAGTACATCTCATCTACACTAATAAAAGAGAAACATGGTAATTAGTGTACGACCGCTACCCTTCCCATTGGCTAATCAGCATATCCTTATGCAAATTAACTGTCAGCCACGATGGCGGCCGGCAGCCATGCACTGAAGCGAACAGGAAGGCTTGCTTGCTCCAGTGATGGCAGACTCCAACGTTCCCTGCCTGCCGCTGCCGGCCTCTCAGCTGCAACTCTAAGCCACTATGTTGCAAATGTAGAAGCTAAACAAAACCCCAGAAACCAGCTTTCAGTCAGCCGGCCTTCAGCCAGCCTGACCGCAACATTGTATCAAATACAGAAGGAAAAACAAAGGGCAGAAACCGGCTTTCAGCAGCCGAGGCCTCAGAGCTAAAGCTGGCCCAGAATAAAAAAAAAAGAAAAAAGAATAAAAGGAGCGGTTGGGAGCTTCAGTCACCTGAAAACGGCCCTCAGCCCCTAAGCCAGGCTGGCCAGGCACCCCAGTGGGGACCCCCACCCTGATCCAGGACACCCTTCAGGGCAAACCAGCCGGCCCCCACCAGTGCACCAGGCCTCTATCCTATATAGTAAAAGGGTAATATGCCTCCCGGCACAGGGATCAGCGTGACAGGGGGCAGCGCCAAAACCCCCTGATCGGCCCTGCTCTGTGCATGACAGGGGGTGGCGCTGCAACCTCCCCATCCACCCTGCCTTGAGTGTGACAGGGGGCAGCGCCCCAACCCCCCAATCGGACCTACCCTGAGCGTGACTGAGGGTGCATTGCAACCTCCCGATCTGCCCTGCTCTGTGCATGACAGGGGGTGGCGCCCCAACTCCCCAATCGGCCCTGCTTTGAGCCCGACCAGGGGCTGCACCTAGGGATTGGGCCTGCCCTCTGCCAGCCGGGAGCAGGCCTAAGCCAGCAGGTCGTTATTTCCCGAGGGGTCCCAGACTGTGAGAGGGCACAAGTGGGGCTGAGGGACACTCCCCCACCCCCCCGCCAGTGCACAAATTTTTGTGCACCAGGCCTCTAGTAAAATAATAAAACATAAAGAGAACTTGTTATCTAAAGAAGAAAAACTGAAGCAGAATCAGCAATGTGGGCATTATTGAAATTTGCCAAAGTGTTTTGAATTGTGCAGATATTAAAGGACAAAATTATGAAACACAATCCTCAGATAAAGCACATCTTTTTTTTAAAAATATATATTTTATTAATTTTTTTACAGAGAGGAAGGGACAGGGATAGAGAGTTAGAAACATCGATGAGAGAGAAACATCGATCAGCTGCCTCCTGCACACTCCCCACTGGGAATGTGCCCGCAACCAAGGTACATGCCCTTGGCTGGAATCGAACCTGGGACCCTTCAGTCCGCAGGCCGACGCTCTATCCACTGAGCCAAACCAGTTAGGGCTAAAGCACATCTTTAAAATCACCTGTATGATCACCAAAGATCACAACCTCTGAAGCAACACTTTGATGAGTTAAGAAAAAGACACCAACTTCTGAATACACTGTTCTTTGAAAAGACATTAGTCAAAACCCCCACAAAACAAACCAATACCCCTCTCCCCGCAAAAATATCCCCTTCATCATCATCTTCTTCTGCTCCTGACACCCAACCATCAAACTATCATGGCTTGATAATCCAGGATCACCCAAAGCAGGTGATTCTCCTGACATGTCATAAGATTAGAAGTAGTCTAATGCAATACAATGCCTGCATCATTCACCTCACTTCATGTCTTCACGTAGGCATTTTGTCACCCACATCATCACAAGAAGAGTCACTACAGTACAATAAAATATTTAGAGAGATAGACCACATTCACATAACTTTTTTTTTTTAAATCCTCACCTGAGGATATTTCTTCCATTGCTTTTCAGACAGAGTGGAGGGGAGAGAGAGAGGGAGAGAGAAACATTGATGTGAAAGAGACACATTGACTGGATGCTTTTTGTAGGTGCTCTGACTGTGGGTGGGGAGGGAACTGCAACCCAGGTATGTGCCCTTGACTAGGAATTAAATCCAATACCCTTCCGTGGGTGGGCTGATGCTCTAACCACTGAGCCACGACCAGGGCTCACATAACTTTTATTACAGTATCTATATATATAAAAGCCTAAGCAACCAAACGACTGAACAACTGAATGACCCTTTGACCAGTTGCAATGACGCACATTGACCACCAGGGGCAGATGCTCAACACAGGATCTGTCCCCTGGTGGTCAGTGCACTCCCACAGTGGGA
>NW_005871048.1:46815548-46859074 GCF_000147115.1 Myotis lucifugus | reverse complement strand
CCCAACCCCCCAATCGGCCCTACCCTGAGCGTGACTGAGGGTGGCATCGCAACCTCCCAATCCGCCCTGCTCTGTGCATGACAGGGGGCGGCGCCCCAACTCCCCAATCGGCCCTGCTCTGAGCC
Source organism: Myotis lucifugus (assembly GCF_000147115.1). Lineage (NCBI taxonomy): Eukaryota > Metazoa > Chordata > Mammalia > Chiroptera > Vespertilionidae > Myotis > Myotis lucifugus. Next base: position 46,858,949 of record NW_005871048.1, on the reverse strand, counting down.
TGACCAGGGGCTGCACCTAGGGATTGGGCGTGCCCTCTGCCACCCGGGAGCAGGCCTAAGCCAGCAGGTCGTTATCTCCCGAGGGGTCCCAGACTGCGAGAGGGCACAGGCCGGGCTGGGGGACCCCCCTACCCCCCGAGTGCACAAATTTTTGTGCACCGGGCCTCTAGTCTATAATAATAAAAGTGTAATATGCTAATTAGACTGGATGTCCTTCTGGATCTCCTTCCAGACGGCCTTCCGGACGAAGCTGGGGCTGTGAGGGAAACCCGGGTCCCAGGTGCCTGCCAGCGGCTGTAGGGAAGCCCAGGTCCCCGGTGCCGGCAGCCGGGGGAAGGAAGGCCTACTCTTGCATGAATTTTGTGCATTGGGCCTCTAAGTATATAATAAGGCAAGACTGCCCTTATTCGTTTTTGAAATGTTCATGGGTATTTACTTTGTAGTGACTTTTTCCTCATGGGAAAATACATTAAAATTTTTTAAAAATATGATTGGATTTACTTTGTATCTTTTCTTTAATTATGGTTTTCCAAAAAACTTCTTGACTAAAAGAGATAAAGGAGACTGGAATATCCATTCTGAAACTCTGTGGAAGAAAACCAAAATGGATAATCTCTGAAAGAAAACTAAAGATTATCTTTCATATTACAATTCTCAAAATTTCTTATTGTGAAGCAATAATAGTAACTTCTTTTTAGAAAATACTTTTTAAGTTGATTAATTTGGTAAGAATTATTATGGCACTTTTCTCTTTCCACTAAGTGTTGCTGAATATGACTGATAAGGTCAAATTACATTACTCTGAAAGATTTCTTGTAGTTGAATAGGGTTTATTCCAACTCTCTGGCTTAATTACCCTTCCTTGAAGAAGACAGTAAGCGGGGTTCAGATGCCTCTAATTAAACTCTAGGGGTCATCTGGCCACCATTCTCATGTCACATCTCTGCAGCTCCCCAGAGTTCCCACATGGTGAAGAACCTTTGTGAATGAAGGGGAATCTAAAGAAATGGTGGCAGGCTCGGATTTTATTCAAGTAGTATAGGTAGTGGAAGGCTGAGAGCGAGCAAGGGCTTTATTTTGTAACTTCAAGTTTCTGCCAGGCACTTGATTCCTTAGGTAATGTGACCTGGAGTTCCTAAAGGGATCCCATACCGCTAAGGTTTATCCCTGGCCTCTGAATGTGGCTTTCAGGGAGGGAAGATGGAACTAATTGGCTGTACAAAATAAAATTTAGGATAACCTTCCAAACACAGTAAGGGAAGAGGCATGAGGAGGAATTGTCCCCTGGCCAAACAGGCCAGGACTGACAGGTGACAGTGGTGATGGAAGGCAGTTTTTAGTTGACTGTAAGCTGTAGCTACGGCTCTCCAAGGGGGAATTGTTGCCTGTGTGGGGTGAATGTCTCATCTCTGGACCATTATTAGCAGTGTCCACGTGGCTGTCGGTCTGGGAGATTGTGGAGGATTCCTGTGTGGTTTTAAGTTTAAGATACAAGGCCTCTAAGGCCCCTTGCCACTTGGTGATTTTTTATGCCTGTGTGTGTGTGTGTGTGTGTGTGTGTGTGTGCGCGCGCGCGTGCACTCAAGCATGAGTATTTAACAACTTCTGTACCAGCTTTAACTCTATAATGTGAAAGAAAATAGTCGTTATTAGCTACTTAGGTATGGTATGCATGAGATTTGTTGGGCTTTGCAGTTCTATCAGCAGACACTCATATTGCTATATTGGGGGATATGTATGCATGCTATAGAAAGGATTATTAATTAAAACTTTTTTTCTGGTCACTGTGAAAGGGAGCCTCCTCAGAGTTACAGAGTTGGTTGAAGGAGACTAGTGACTGCCTAGACAGGGGTGGGCAAACTTTTTGACTCGAGGGCCACAATGGGTTCTTAAACTGGTCCGGAGGGCCAGAACAAAAGCATGGATGGAGTGTTTGTGTGAACTAATATAAATTCAAAGTAAACATCATTACATAAAAGGGTACGGTCTTTTTTTTTTTTTTAGTTTTATTCATTTCAAACAGGCCGGATCCGGCCCGCGGGCCGTAGTTGCCCACGGCTGGCCTAGAATAAAGATGGAGGGAAAGGAGGAATTTGTTGAGAAGAAAGCTGAGCTGGTCTACTCTACTTTAAAAAGTTAAAAAGGAAGAACACCACTGATCTAGGGAATTTTTATCCAGTATTCCACAGATTCGGAGTAGAGTAATGATGGCTTATTAGTTCTGTAATCTATTTTCTAAAGGAATTATAGTGGTATATTCGATAAGTGCTTTCATATGGCTCTGTAAAATATTTCAGATGTCTGTTGAATACCATTTATTTTTTACCTTTAAGATGTGGGAGTAGGTGTAGGGTGGGGTTTGAGTGGCCTGAATGTATTTACTTGAAAATAAAAGCTGTCATGTTTGTTTCTTGCTGCCATGAAGTACTACACATTTCAAAGAATTAGAACATTTCATAGCATTTGAATGCAGAAGCTAAAGTCTCTCCTCCCTTTCTTTCATTTAGGTTTCCACTTGAGTGGCACAGTAACAGAACCTGCAATACAATCGGAGCCAGAAACTGTTTGCAACGTGGCCATCAGCTTTGATCGTTGCAAGATTACCTCAGTGACCTGCAGCTGTGGAAACAAGGACATATTTTATTGTGCCCATGTTGTGGCACTGTCTTTATACCGCATTCGCAAGCCAGATCAGGTCAAATTACATCTTCCCATTTCAGAAACTCTCTTTCAAATGAATAGAGACCAACTACAAAAGTTTGTACAGTATTTGATCACAGTGCACCACACAGAAGTTTTGCCAACTGCTCAGAAATTAGCAGATGAAATTCTATCCCAGAATTCAGAAATTAACCAAGTTCATGGTGAGTATAGATATTCGTTCTATAGATTTCTTCTGGACTCTGTTTTGTTTATAAGTTCAATTCTTCATAAAAATGAATTAAATGTGAGTTAGATCATCAGCATTGCTCTTATTAGATAGCTGAGAGAATTGTAAGTGTGTGTGTGCGTGCACGCTTTATATATTTATTATTGATTTCAGAGAGGGAGAGATAGAAACACCAATGATGAGAGAGAATCATTGATCAGCTGCCTCCTGTGTGCCGCCCTCCCCCTCCCCCCCCCCCCCACTGGGGGTTGAGCCCACAACCCAGGCATGTGCCCTGACCAGGAATCGAACCGTGACCATAGGCCAACGTTCAACCACTGAGCCACGCTGGCTGGGCCTAAGTTTGTTTTGCATTTTAAAACAATTCAGTTTTGTGCATTCTACTAGCTACCACATATCCTTTTATGCTTAGAAAAATATTTCATTTGTTAAAGCTTGGCTTTTATATTTGGTAAAATTTCATCAAATACTAGATATTAGTTGTGGAAAACACTTATTTAACCATTTTATTTACCCATGTCAACTATTATCAGTAAACTGACTTGTGCATGCTCAGAATTTTTTTTCTGTTTTCTTTAAAAATTTATTTTCCAAGGCAGAAATTTTGTGACAGAATGCCTCAAAGTAAGAAAATAAATTATTTTTAGAAAAATATTACAACTTGTTTATAGAGAGATTAGGATATGGCTATCATGAATAAGATATCTCCAAAAGGTTTTCTTTCGTACATTGAACATGTGATTTCATTTATTTGTAAACACATTTACCAACTATTTATTTTGTGCATTGCAAATACGTTGACTCACAAGAATATATGCACAACTTTTCACAAATAGACACATCACCTATTTCATATATACTACATTAGGATAGGATAAATAATACTGTTAAATTATAGGTTGCTGTGCTTTTAAAACATTTAAACATAATTTCTGAAAGTTTTAAAAAAACATGTTGAAGACTGTGACGGTCTTGAGTAAGCAGTTTAGGGGCCTAACATTTTTACATTTCTTTAGTTGTATTGATTTGAGATACAGGGCCAGTCACTCAACCCTATTGTTTTAGGTTTTCTTCAGAGTCATTACTTGATATATAGCAAATATAAATGTTTAAGGAAAGCAGTTGGAGATCATTTCTTAAAAACTTTAAATTGTGAGATATAACACACAGAAAAGTGCATAAAATATAAATTGCAGATTAACAAAGCAAACCAACACCCAGGCCAACAAATAGGCCACTCTCAGCACTGTCCATTAGAAACATAAGAGCCACATGTGTAATTTGAACTATTCTAGTAGCCCCATTTAAAACTAAACAAGTATCCAAAGACAGAGAAACAGCGATCAGACTATCAATCCCCAGAGGGAAAGTAGGGGAGGGTGGGGGTAAGGGGAAGAGATCAACTAAAGGACTTGTATGCATGCATATAAGCCAAACCAATGGACAAGGACAACAGGGGGATGAGAGCATGAGTGGGGGGGGGGAAGTTGGGGGTTAATGGGGGGATGAGGACACATTAAAAAAAATAAAAATAAACAAGTAAAATTAATTTTTAATATGGGTTTTATTTATCTCAGTATATCCAAAATATTGATTCAACATCTTCATATTAATATCACAATATTCATAAGTATAAATTCAACATAAATATTGATATATTTTACCCTTTTTTTCATATTAAGTCTTTGAAATCTGATGTCTGTTTTACACTTTCAGCACATCTTAAATCACACTATAGTCACATTGCAAATTCTCAATAGCCACATGTGGCTAGTGACTACCTTATTGGACAGCTCAACTCTAGAGTGTTCTAGGTACAAGAACAGCACTATTGTCCATTCCACTGTTAATAGATCTTGTTGTTTTGAATAGAGCTGCTTCAAGCATACTTTTACAAGTCTCTGGGTGCCATAAGATATTTTTAACATGGTTTTTAAGTCAGGAAAACCGGCATAGCCATGTTTCTGTTAGTACTCCCCATATCAGGCTCAGCTTTATTAAAGTAGCTGTCTTAAGGTGTGTAGAGCATTTTACTTGGTAGAGTCTACCAATCTATACTAATAAAAGGGTAATATGCTAATTAGACTAGGAGACCTTCCGGGAGATCTTCCAGACTTCCTTCTGGGCAAAGCCATGGTGGCGGGGCTGAGGCAGGGGTGGTTAGGGGTGATCAGGACAGAAGGGGGGGCAGTTGGGGTTTATCAGGCTGGCAGGCAGGTGAGTGGTTAGGAGCCAGCGGTCCCGGGATTGCAAGAGGGATGTCCGACTGCCAGTTTCAGACATCCCCTGAGGGGTCCCAGATTGGAAAGGGTGCAGGCCAGGCTGAGGGACACCCACCCCCGTGCATGAATTTCGTGCAGTGGGACTCTAGTCCTATATAATAAAGCTCTAATATGCTAATTAGACCGGCCGGTGGAACGACCTTCCTGAACGACCAGTGGGAGGGGGTGGTGGGGCTATGAGGCAGCTGGGGGAGCTGGGAGGGCCGAGCCCCTTGCATGAATTTTGTGCATTGGGCCTCTAGTGTTGAATAATAGCATTGTAAACACCTCTGCCACAGAAGTACCTTGGACCCACCCAGACCACATGTACTCAACGACTTTTGCAAGTCGGCTTCTGTTGTCATAGATTATGTCTCAATCTTGAAAATTCAGGCCAGCTAACAAATCATTTCAGAGATTTCTCACAAGCCCTATTGTGGCTTCCTACTAAATTGTTCATGGAGGCAGAAGAATCTATAATAATAAAAGTGTAATATGCTAATTAGACTGGACGTCCTTCCAGATGACTTTCCAGGCGAAGCCAGGGCTGCGAGGGAAGCCCGGGTCCCAGGTGCCTGCTGGTGGCTGGAGGGAAGCCCAGGTCCTGGGTGCCTGCCAGAGGCTGGAGGGAAGCCTGGGTCCCGGGTGCCTGAGGGAAGCTGGTGCTGGCAGCCGGGGGAAGGAAGGCCTACTCTTGCACAAATTTTGTGCATCAGGCCTCTAGTAGGATATAACATTTCTTCAAACTTCTATGCATTTTCTTTTTTTCTTGTTTTTATATATATTTTTATTTATTTTTTACAGAGAGGAAGGGAGAGGGATAGAGAGTTAGAAACATCGATGAGAGAGAAACATCAATCAGCTGCCTCCTGCATGCCCCCAACTGGGGATGTGCCCGCAACCAAGGTACATGCCTTGACTGGAGTCGAACCTGGGACACTTCAGTCCGGAGGCCGACGCTCTATCCACTGAGCCAAACCGGTTAGGGCTCTTCTTAATTCATTAGGGTCACTTGGTTCTCTGAGTTTTAGTTTAACCAGAAGTCCACACCAACAGTCAGCTGTTCATTCTGTATTTGTCTTCTTGCTTGGATAGCAGCCTCCAAAGTTTCCTTTCTTAAAGCTTTTAAAATTCATTTCTATGTTGAAGTTGTGGGACTAATGAAACAGTGTAAACTAAAGTTGGGTGCAGAATGTGTTCACATGGCATATTTCTTTCAGAGTTTCTAAAATTGGAAGAAAAATATATCTAAGGAAATATCAAGTGCAGAATGCAGGTTAGCTTTAGACTCAATGTGATTTTCAAGTAACTTTTTTGTATGAGAGCAGTGAACTGGAGCAGTTTCTCTCACCAGCTTTCTCTTCATTAATTTATCATCAGATTTCTCCAGCCTGGAAATGGGCCAATTACATGAGCTGCCTTCCTACTGCTTTCCATTCTAGTGTCAAGTGGTAAAAAAGAAGAGAGGTAGGAAGCAGGCCGTGACCTTAAGTGATGAAATGGGAAATCTGCTCCCTGGAGGGTCTTATTGTAACTGTTAGATTAATGACTTAGTAGGGATGGGATTAAAAGTGTTTTTCAGTTATTTGACTACATGGTCCCATTGCCTCCAAACATCTGTACATAAAGCATTCTTTAACCTGTTTTTAAAAGCAGTACATTTTTGTATGGTTTTGTGGGTGTATTTTGTCTTTAAGAAAGATGGCTGGAATGTGAATATTGGGAAGAATATCTTAAAGACAATAAGGTTTAGCTTATCCAAATTTATTTTAGAAAAAGTCATAATTTGTAAGTAAATGCAATTTGGTAGTAGATTTTTCATTTTCCTAGTGAACTTATCCTAATGCTTCTCAAAATTCTATTAGTTGCTTTTCATTATTTTGAATATTTAAAAAATTTATATATTTTTTTATTGAAAGGGTGAGGGAGAGAGCAATAGAAACATCAATGATGAGAGAATCATTGATCAGCTGCCTCCTGCACGACCCCTGCTGGGGATCGAACCTGCAACCTGGGCATGTGTTCTGACGGGGAATTGACCGTGACCTTCTGGTTCATAGGTTGACACTCAACCACTGAGCCACACCAGTCGGGCTGAATATTTTATTTTTAAAAGAATTTTATCCTGAGGAATTAAAAACTTCTTCAAGTCTATTTCATGTACTTTGTTCCTCACAATTTCCTTATAAACTGTACATTGGGAATTTGTACCTGCAGTAGTTTCTAGATGAAGAAATGGGTTAGTGACCCATCCCAAAGTCACAGGTAGGAAAGGCAGTTGGAATGTAGATTTAGTCACCATAATAGTTCAGTTCTTGTTAGTAGGCTTTTTTTACATTTCATTGTTTCTATAAAATTTTCCATGTTAACTTTGATTATATTATAAAATTAACCACTGTATGCTAAATAGTGGCTGTAAGATAGTAAATGTTAATGGCTGTCCAGGGAAATTGCCAGTTACAGTTTTGTGTTTTTTTAAATATATATTTTTCCATCACCATTTATCACCCCTGTGTCGTCCTCCTCTCCTCCCACCCTCACAGTCACCACACTTTTGTCCGTGTCCATGATTTCTTTATCTTTTTTCTTTTTTGCTGAATCCCTCCATCCATCCAACCTCACCCCTCCCTGACCCCCAAGCTACTAGCCTGCTCTCTCTCTATGAATCTGTTTCTATTTTGCTTGTTAGGTCAGTTTGTTCATTAGATTCCACATATGAGTGAAATCATATGGTGCTTGTCTTTCTCTGACTGGTTTATTTCACTTAGCATAATGCTCTCCAGGTCCATCCATGCTGTCCCAAAGGGCAATTTTTTTTTTTTTTTTTACAGCCGAGTAGAGTAGTTAGTATTTTATTGTGTAAATGTACCATAGTGTAACATAGCTATTTTATCTACTCATCTAGTGATGAAGGACACATTGGCTGTTTTCAAATCTTGGCAGTTTTGCATTTTTTTAAATATATTTTTTATTGATTTTAGATAAGAAGGGAGAGGGGAGAGAGAGATAGAAACATCAATGATGAGAGAGGATCATTGATCGGCTGCTTCTTTCACACCCCACACTGGGGATCAAGCCCGCAACGTGGGCATGTGCCCTCGACCAGAATCGAACCCAGGACCCTTCAGTCCGTAGGCCGACACTCTATCCATTGAGCCAAGCCAGCTAGGGCCAGTTTTGCATTTTTTTTAAAGCAAAATTATTTACTCTTGGTTTTATATTCTAATTAAACTTTCCAGCTTCCATACTCTTAGAAAAGAGGCTGGTGTCTTTGCTAAGTACTTATTTAGGAATTTGCTAATTTCTAAGTGCTTACTCACTTTTTTAGTTACTTCAACTCAGCCTTTTCTGGCATTGACGGTGAAACAAAAAAGGGTATGATCAACTGGTGGTTGATATAATTAGCAAATATATTCTATAGGAGAGAATAAAGACTAATTTTTCCTCATATGTAAAATGCTCATTATCTTCTCTAACAATTTTGTAAGAATTTTAATGATGTAACATATGCATATATAGTAACAAATAATCTATAATAATAAAAGGGTAATATGCTAATTAGACCGGACATTCTTCCAGGCGCCATTCCAGATGTCTGGGGACAGAGGGAAGCAGCCCGGGTCCCTGGTGCCTGCCAGTGACCAGAGGGAAGCAGCCTGGGTCCCGGGTGCTGTAGGGAAGCCTGTGCCGGCAGCCAGGGGAAGGAAGGCCTACGCTTGCACGAATTTTCATGCATCAGGCCTCTAGTAATACTAATAATATAACCTAATGTAACCAAGTTTACCTCCTGTTGGGATTTCTGTAAGAAGCTTCTCATAGTTAAGCAGAGAGAAGAAACCAATTGAGGGATGGATGATTATTGGAAGTCAGCTTGCTTTTCTCTGACTTTCTGGCACATATTTCCTCTTTTACTTTTTCTCTTGTGCTCGTCTTTTAGCGACCTTTTTATGGGCTAGTCTGTACTGGGCAGATGACAACAAAAAGTGACAGACTGAGGGGAGGCTGTGACATTGGAACAGTGGGGAAGGGGGTTTATTTCCAGGGCCTAACGAATCCTAAAAGTAGGCTAGACTCATCCCTTACTAACTGCCATATGCCCAAATATACCATCTCCGTCAGCCAGATGTAGAAGGGATGTATTCACATGTCCATGAGGGTTGGCACATCTCTTTCACTTCTGATTTTGTGACTCTTTGTAGTAGTATTTCTGCAGAAATCCAGGAGGCGCCTGTGATCCATACTGCAAAGGTGTACCTCTTGTACTTCTACCCTACCCAGATGTGTTTGTATAATTTTCTTAGATCAGATATTCAATTTGTTTGAGAGTGGTTCTTATTATAAACTAACACCATCAATTCCATTCATGCTGACTGTTTCACTAAACTTAGCCTCTGAATGCCTCTGTCTCTCCATGTCTTATATATCAATCGATTCAGGCTCCCCCAGATATTACCAAACACACACAAACTTATTCAGTCCCATGTTCATGTGTAACTTATGTGTACTTGATTGTAAGCTCCATCAGGGCCAAAATTATGACCTGTGTATCATGGTAGCCTTTCTAAGGACAATATTTAAGAAGTAATAGAGCCTTGCCTGGGTAGCTCAGTTGCTTAGAGTGTCATCCTGATATGCCAAGGTTGTGGGTTCAATCACTGGTCAGGGCACATACAAGAATCAACCAATGAATGCATAAGTAAGTGGTACAACAAATCAGTACTTCTCCTCCCTCCCCCTCTTTCTCTCTTCCCTCCTCTTTAAAAATCAATCAATAAATTTTTTAAAAAGTAATAGGCACAAGCAATTTGTTAAGCAAAAAGTAACACTTATTTTTTTCATTTCATTTTGTTCTTAGTATAAATTTGGAGATTTTTTCTTATAGACATACATGTTCCAAATCTAACATTGAGAGCCAGTTGGAGTTGTTTGGAGGCTTCATGTCACATCTTTCTTCCTTTTATTTTCCTGTAGATGGTTATATTCATTATAATTGGACTTGCTATTGCTATTGGCAACCAGTTTTTGCAAGTATCCTAGGGAGTTAATTTAGTTATTACAAGCATATACTTTATATTGTAGAACATTCTGACATTTGACAGTTGGTGAAACAAAGGTCTGATCAACTGGTGGTCAATATAATTAGCAAATACATTCTGAAGGAGAAAATAAAGTTGCTTTAAATATATTATCTCAAAGTGCAGTAATGTGAAATTTAAAATTTTTAAAAATAAGACTCTATCTTAGAAAAATGTATGGTAGTATAGAAGTATGTGAACATGAAAAGACAAGTCCTCATTGGCTCCTCACTCCCAATAGCTTCCTCCTTAGTCTCCAGTAACACCCTACTCCCCCAAGGCAACCACTGTTGACAGTGTGGTTTATATTCCTTGAGGCGATTTTCTTTGTGCGCACACATATGTATTATAAAAACAGTTTAGAAAACATTTTTCTGCAGTTTGCTTCTTCTCTCAATATTTGTGAATATCTTTTTATGTTAGTATAAACAGGTCTATTACTGTTTTAAATTCTGTGTAATATTTTATAGAATGGATATATTTACCCATTAACCTACTGAATGATTTTTGAAGTTGTTTGTATTTTTTCTGACTATATACAGTGCTGCTGAGACCATCCTTTGTGTGTGTGTGTGTGTGTAAGTAATTTTGAATAATAATAGTAGTAAAAATTTCTTAGCAGTAGAAATGCCAGAGCAAGTGGTATATGCATTTTGAATTTTAGCCTTATTGCCCAACTAGGGGCCCAGTGCACTAATTCATGCGCCTTGAAAGGAACTGTGGGCCGTGAGGCTGTGGTGGGCACAGGGGCTGGTCTCAGCTCTTCCTCCGAGCCCCCACTCAGTCCCTCCCTCCACGGCCCCTGGTCCCCTGTCTGCCGGCAGCACCACTCCCGCCACCGCTCCCACGTGCTGCTGGCTCTGGCCCCGCTCACATCCTCTGATGGCATGGAGCAATTGGGGCCAGCACCATCAGCGGGTGCTAGCACCGGGCGGGACCGTGGTGCGTGGGAGCAAAGAATTTACAGTAACCACCAGAGGCTTGACCCGATGACAGCGACTGGCGCCCCACCTTGGTCTGGTGCCCCTGCTCACCTGCTCCACCATCCCGCCACTGCCGATGCCCACCATGTTCCGCGCTCTGCTGCCTGCTGCGGACGCCCACCTTGTTTTGTGTGTGCCCCCTGGTGGTCAGCACATGTCATAGCAACCAGTTGTTCAGTTTGGTTTTCCCACTGTTTGGTCTATTTGCATATTAGTGTTTTATATATATAGATTTTGCTCTAAAAATTACTGGTTTTACTCTTAAGTTTTAACTAAAACTTGATGATTTAAATGTGGTTTTTTTTAAATTGATGGAATATACAGTCATGTACAGGTGATACTTTTTCCTTCACATGAAAAAATATTTTATTTACCAAAAGAGGAATAATCTTAGAACTTAACTCTTAATTTGGAGGAATTACATCTCTTACTCAAGAGGAATTTGCTAGGGTAATGCAAAGATAACCCAAAACTCTTCCTCCTTTTCTTTTCACCTCCAAATCTTGCCTTTCCTTACATCCTGTAGTCATCTCTGACATTGCCCCAACTTTCATAATTTATAAAGGATTGCTACCAGCTGCAATCAGCTTCCTCAACATCCCTCTCTCCTTTAATTAACCCTAAGTATCTCCATGTTGGCTGGATGAGCTTATACATGGGTTTCTTGTACCTCCCACTATAGGACTATTCAGAGTGTTTAGGAACGTTAGAAGTTAGACAGCCTAAGTTAAAATACTGGGGATAAGTAACTAATTCTCTTCAGGTCTCAATTTTCTTATTTGTAAAATATGGACAATAAAGAGTGCCTATTTCATAAGGTCAGGAAGGTTAAAGGAGTAAATACGAGTAGCTCTTACCACCATTATTGTGATGTGGTAATTGGCATGAGTCTTCATAGGCAGTGATAGATAACTGAGGAAGATATTTGTGAACCAGTTTTTAAAACCATCTTTTAAAATAATCTGAACAACCCATTCTTGAAGATTGAAAACATTTTAGATATCTTTTAATAAATTTGAAGAGTTGGATTATGTAAAATTGAGACTTTCTGAGAACATTTCTTTTAAATATTTATATTTGTGTATCAAGTAATTGTTAATACATTTATTAGCTAACTAATGGAACATGATTTACCTGTTATGCACCCTGTTTATACTCTGCATTTTTAAATGAGCATTGGAGAATGTACAAATACTTCATTGCTCGTTGTCCCTATAAAAATACATGATTATTTCTGTACATGAATAAGTATATTATTGAACTTCTGAAGTAAATTAGATGATAATAAAAGATGAATAATACAATCAGATGAGAGGAAAATAATAGAGGAGGAGCTATAAAAACCCTGACAGGCCTATTTTAGTTCCCTGAGATATATGCTGATTACAGTGCTTCTTCTTTCCTTCCTTGGCATTTAGCTGAAGGGAAGGTGGCTTGTTTAGGGAGCAGAGCTGGCACATGCCAGGGCTCCCTAAGTCATTAGCTCCATGATAAAGAAATCAGGTTGTCCTCTAACAGCTTCTGGAGAGGATATCACACTGTATCATGGCAATAGAATTACATGGACTGACCATTGAGAATAGAAGGTGATGAAGGATCTGTCTGTTTCAGCTACCACAAAACTATAAATTGAAATTAGTCACTACTTTGAAATGAGGATTTAATTAAGAATAAAATTTAAATATTTTCTCAAGTGTTTTTATTTATTTGCTGCTTTTGTCCTCTCTAAAGAAAGGCTTTTTTGAGTCTGAATCACTTGAAGTTTGCTGCCTTGCCTCCTTCTTGGTGCCAATAGTTGATGTCAGGATTTTGCCTTCAGCTTGTAAGAGGTGTACTGGTGCCTTTGTAAACCACAGACTTTTATATTCCCTAGTTTTAACAGCAGGCATTACAATGGTAAGAAAGGCATTCTTCTACAGGTCCCTCAAAAGAGGCTTAATTCATCACTTCCGCAGTGCAGACATCTGCCTGTATTCTGCCTATATAAACTGAACTTGACAATTTAATTTTAACACAAAAGAACACTGCTACATACATGTAAATAGTTATAGCATTATTTTGGACAATAGAGTTACTAAAGCAGTTGGGTCACAGTTAAGAGGAAGATGTAAACTAAAAGCCGTTCACTTTTTGAATTTGCTTCCCAGCAGAGTAAGAGGAGAAGAGAAAGCATTAAGTTCCCCACTAGAAACCACAGCTATAGATAATGCCACATACCAAACGTAGCATAAGCCAGTTGTGAACATGTCTTAATATCTCAGTTTAAAATTTGAAGAATGATTTGATGTTTCTTAGTGCTTAGAACCAACTATTTCTGTGACATGAGACAGATACCTCATTCAGTGTGTCTCTAATGTGCTTCATATAGTACACTGAGAGGCCTCTGATGCTTTAGGACCCTGAATACTTTTCAATACAAAGAATGTGCCACCATGTCTAACATTCTCTCCATAGAACTCTCCCCCCCACTCTTACCCCCTATTTTTATCCTGGCAAAGATTCCAATCCAGTAGGTCTGAGGTGGTATTTTTCACAGTGTGCCTCAAGAATTTTCATATACACTTAAATTTGAGAACCGCAGGGGAAAGGGGAGTTTTGATATTGGGATAAATCAAACTAAATTAAGTAACAGATAGGGGAAGCTAAAGATTTGACAGTGGTTCTTCAAGTCTATGATTTCTCCTTTGCTTGCCTCCTATGGTATTACATAACCAAGGTAGGAGGGTAAGTCAGATCCAACTCCCCAGTTGGGAATGAGAGACAGTTAAACTGTTTCACTTTCTTCAACAGATGATTTCACTTTCCCTGAAGGCTTGCAACTTTGACAAATTAAGCTTTGGTAATAAAATGCTCACAAAGATTAATGATACAGTTATAAAAAGTTATAGCATTTATAATTATATATAAGAGTAAAAATATGATAGGTTTTAAAACACTTTACGTGGACCATTTAATTTCCATACACAGATTCTGGTTCCTGCCCAACTGGGGGAATATCTAAGAGTAAATGTATATATACATGAATGATGTTTCTCTCTGCATGCCTTTTTCAAAACTAAATGCTGAAAGATTTGTCTTTGATAACAGATGGCCATTAACAAGTACAAATAAATTTTGCAAATCTGCATTTTATACAAGGCTTAGGCAACACTTTAATGCATGTAATCAAGACATTAGGATTTGATTAGTTAAACTCTATCATTGAAGTTTAATAAATGAATTTTCTATTTTAAGGGGATCATCATTGTAGACATTTAATTTTCTGGACTATAATATATATTATACATGTCTTACTCCTAAAATGTTGAGTTATACTTATAGTAAGTTTATATCAACTAGTTATCTTTGCTTGCATTGCAATGGCTAAGTGAGGATGTTTTCTACAGAGCCACATGAGATTTCTAACTTTTATTATCTAGTTAATTTTTTATCCCTACATTATAAATTTTAGGGTTGAGGAAATGGAGACCTAAGGAGCTTAAGTGATTTTCTGGAGGACACGGTTTTTCTAAACTGAGCCTAGAACTGAAGACTTCTCAATTCTAATCCAGGATTAGGAACCGCACACGTCCTCGCAACTTGTGTGGAGACTTTATTAGCCTATTTGCAGTAAAATTTTGTCTTTGGCCATTTTTCCTCTGCGTTGCCTCCTCCCTCCCCCATTTGCTCAAGAAGTAAATTAAGTTTAGCCAGGCAGGCATGGCTCAGTGGTTGAGCATGGACCTATGAACCAGGAGGTCACAGTTTGATTCCTGGTCAGGGCACATGCCTGGGTTGTAGGCTTGATTCACAGTGTAGGGTATGCAGGAGGCAGCCGATTAATGATTCACTCTTATTGATGTTACTATCTCTCCTTCTCCCTTCCTCTCTGAAATAAAGAAAAAAAAGAAAGAAAGAAATGTTAATTCTAATACTAGTTCACAGCCCCCCAATAAAAACCACAACTTGATTTCCTTAAGAACTTGAGAAACATAATTTCATGTGGTTAGACATTTGCTGTTAGATGTCTTTCAAGATGGACAAGAAGAAAAATCTGTATGCATGTAAATTAAATGATTCATTAAAGGCATTTTAAATCTGTCATATATTTAAAAAATATGATAGTGTTTTAAAACCTACTAGATTATAAGGAAAAATTCATTGTGTAATTCAAGTCAAATAAAAGTGATTCCTGATTATTATTCCTAGTACTTCTCTTTCTTAGTATGAAAAATACAAGAATTGAGTATATCCTGAAGTTTGGGAGGGTATCTGAATGTTAACTCATTTGCCACTTTAAGCCAAGAAGAAGCCTAGGATTTTCTCCAAACCAAATTAAAATCTACTTAAAATAACTGGATATTTCTGTGGCAAACAGAAACTCCAAGCCTCATAGAGCTCTGACCCAAGCAGCGAAGGGTAGCACAACTCCCTCACACCACAGGACAGTCAGCCCCCATCCATGTCCTTCTGAGGCAGGACTCCTTGTAGGTCTGTGCCTGCAGTTTCCAATAGAAAACAATTTTAAAATCATAAAAATTGGGGGAAATAACCATTCTGAGGGTAGAAATCAGAGGAACAGTGAGGAATGCATAATCAGTACCTTGTCAGAGTTTTCTCTAAGAAGAGGATAAGAAGGGACATGCCAGATATCCCAGGATTTTAGGAAGATATTGGGAAGAGTTAAAATATAAAAGTTGAGACTCTATAGTTTAGTTGTTTGGGAAGTCTCTTCTGATGAATGCACGTGTCTGCCAGTCTCTGTGTGTTCTGTGTCTGTCTTTTCCTAGAATCTAGGCAATTGGCTGGATTAGGGACTCTGAATCCCTGTGGGATACAGATGTAGCCCCAGTAAACTCTTCACATCATTGTTGTATCCTTAAATCTTCCTGTACAAGAGAACCATGCTAGCAGATGCCTACAAACATCTGTGTCATTCCTTAAATTTATCTTTAATTTACGGTTCATAATCCTTGCCTTGATGCCTCCTGGATTCAAACTTTAGTTCCAAGGTTCTGGGATATATTCTTCCCCAGGGGAGAGAATAAGACTGGATTTGGCATTGTGGCTGAGGATAAGTCATAACAACTCCTAACCTGTTTCTCCTCTCTAGAACAGGGATCATAATCTATGCTCATCTCCGGCGGACATTGTGAAGAGAAACTGAGGTAGTGAAATAATGTGTTTGAAGACACTAGCAGTGGTTCCTGTTTGATAGGAGTCATATGCATGCCTTTCTCCCTCCCTCTTTCCCCTTCTTCTTCCCAATACTTGATTGCCTGACAGTGACAAACACTAGCTAGGTATTAGGAAGCAGTCGTGAGCAGGGCAGATAAAATCCTTGCTCTCTGGGGGCTTAAATTTCTACCTAG
Organism: Myotis lucifugus; assembly: GCF_000147115.1. Taxonomy (NCBI): domain Eukaryota; kingdom Metazoa; phylum Chordata; class Mammalia; order Chiroptera; family Vespertilionidae; genus Myotis; species Myotis lucifugus. The sequence continues at coordinate 46,842,389 of NW_005871048.1, read as the reverse complement.
TACCTACTTGGAACAGCTTTCTCTGCCTTCCAAAAGAGCAATCTCTCCTGGTCTTCTTAATAGACCACATATTCCCATTGCCATCCTGCTGATTCTCTTTCCCAGCCTTTAAATGTTGGGCTTCATGTTAGATGCTCTTTTTATCCCATACTACCTACAACAGGATACCCTGTTGATATCCTGTCCTCTCTCTTGGCTATTTCAAAGGTACTTCAAATTCACCACATCTAAATGTGAACTCATGACCTAAACACTGCCCCTCCTACCCCCAAACCTGATCCTGCTCCAATGGTCTGTGTATCAGTGAGTTTACAATATCTTGTCCAGTTGTTTAATCTAAAAACCCGTATGTCTCTCAACCCTTGATCTCCCATACCTCACATATCCACTTCTTCAAGTCCTATTGATTGTCCTATTTAGTTCTCCATTTCTGTTCTCACTGCTGTTTTTCAAGCGACCACTTCATCCTTTGTACAGACCATCAAAATCTCATCCTCACTGTTCTCATATATTTTTGCTTCCCAATCATTCACACTTTAGAGTGATACTTTTTAGATACATAAATATGTTCACATGGTTCCAGAATTTGAAAGTATGAAGAGGTACTCAGTGAAGAGCCTCCTCTTCTCATGAAACTGTTACTCATCCTAAACATTCTTTCAAGATATTTTATGCATATGTAAGAAAATACTAACACACAAGCTGTTTTTAAAACTTTATTGTTTATTAAAAAGATGGTAGGGATGGCCAGGGAGAGGTTAATGGGAGAAAAAGGAGACATATGTAATACTTTAAACTATAAAGAGTTTAAACTAAAAAAAAAAAATGGTACACTATATATAGTTTTCTTCATCTTGTTATTTTTTCCCAATCAACAGTATATGCTGGATATCTTTCCATTGTAGTACATAGAGAATCTTCTCATTAATTTTTATGGCTGCTTAATATTTCATGGTACAAATATTGAAATTGATGTACATCAGGACAAAACATCTTTTACTGTCTAGAGCAGTGGTTCTCAACCTTCCTAATGCCGCGACCCTTTAATACAGTTCCTCATGTTGTGGTGACCCCCAACCATAAAATTATTTTCGTTGCTACTTCATAACTGTAATTTTGCTACTGTTATGAATCGTAATGTAAATATCTGATATGCAGGATGTATTTTCATTGTTCGCGACCCACAGGTTGAGAACCGCTGGTCTAGAGTATTCCATTCTTTCAGTTTGGATAACCTTGTCATGAATTCCCATTCATTACTCTAAGGGGGGAAAACTGAGATCACTTGCCAGGGTTCTCAGGGTCTGGCCCTTCTTCTCTTCTCCAGGGTTGTCTTGTATTGCTTTTTCCCTCATCCTCTACTTTGTTGTTCCTTGGACATGAACTATCTTTTATTTACTCTACATACCACATCCCTTCCCACCTGAGACCTCTGCAGGAGCTCTTAGTCTCACATGCAGACCCAGACGTTCAACGCAGGAGCTGCCGAGCTGTGGTGACTTGGCAGTGGCGGTTCTCGGGTGACGCACCCGGAACCAGAGAGGAAGGAGCCCGATTCCAGGGTGTGTCACCGGAGAACTGCCCTCTCACAATCCGGGACCCTTGGGGGATGTCAGAGAGCCAGTTTTGGCCCGTTTCCCCACAGGCCAGGCCGAGGGACCCCACGCACCGCCCCAGGTGCTGCCGGCCAGGGAGGGACCACAGGAGGTTGGCTCCAGGGAGTGTCCACCTGTCTTGCCCAGTTCTGCCCTGCCAGCCACCCTCTAATTAATTTTTTCAATGTGCACAAATCCATGTACCGGGGCACTAGTTATTATATATCTGTATGTGTGATTATTAGATTGATATTTACCCCATACACTAAAAAGTGTTTCTTATATAGTGAGTTGCAACCCCTAAGGGATTATGAAATCAGTTTTTAAAATTATGACAAGATCTTTAAAAAAAGGAACTGGAATAGAAAATACCAGACCTCTTTACTTATAGTAAGGGTATTTTTTCATCATACTGTCCTTCAGATTAATAGATAGATGTGATCACATAAGCACCCAGATACATAGGTGTATTGGTATGATGTAAATTGTATTTCTTATTATGGATCTTAGTTAAAAAGAGTTTGAAAGCCATTGAACTAGATGATAAATTCTGTGAGGATAGGAATTCTATATATTTTGTAAACCATTCCATTCCCAAATCTAGCAGAGGGCACTCAGTATATATGCTGGCTGAACAAATGAATGAAAGCACACCTTCCCAGAATGGTTTATAGACCTACTGTCTTATTCCTCAGGACTAATGGATCCTGGTTATTATTTTATTAATAAATAATGAAACATAATTTTTACCTGCCTAAATATGTGGGTGATTTTTAATTTCTAAGGTAGTCTACATACAGGGCTTATTACATAGCTATTATCTTTTGTATGTACTTCAGCAATAAAATATTTACGCAGTTTGGCAAGGTGATACTACAACCTGGTTTAGTACAACAGCTGCACTGCCTGTTCCCATGTGGCTTGATTTCCCTTTTTAATCTTCAGTTTTGTCAGCATGTAGTTTATACAGCAGCAGATAATGGTGAAGGCTTCTTGAATTAATATAGTAAAGAGAGAAATACTCTGCTGAATTTAGTTGGTTTCATGTTTTTCTAAGTCTTTGAAAAACATTTTCTTAACATGTCCTACACAGTAGAGGTTTATAAACATCACGTATTTACAATGAGACACTTTTGTGACTTTTTTATTCTTTAAAGAACTTGTAAACTCATCTCCAAAGGTAGAATCTCTGATCTTAAAAAATGGGAATATTTCAGTTCTAAAGTAATCTGCATTTTGGCTTAGCATAAATTAGGAAAATCCAGGAAATACAAGAATGCCTCTTGTATTTATTTTAAGTCATAAATTTGTATGTGTAATTGACTTGAGATTGGATTAAAAAGTGTTTAGGCAAAGAGTACATAATCTTAATTCTTTTCAAGTTTATTATCAGAGCCCTTTTAGCACAGCCTTTATCTAGCATATGTGTTATTTTTTCTTTTTATTTCTAGGTGCTCCTGATCCAACAGCAGGTGCTAGTATAGATGATGAAAACTGCTGGCACTTAGATGAAGAGCAGGTTCAAGAACAGGTTAAACTGTTCCTTTCCCAGGGCGGGTACCACGGATCAGGGAAGCAGCTTAATTTGCTCTTTGCAAAGGTATGATTGTTTATTTTTAAAGAAATATTCTATATATATACAAATACAGCAGGTATCTTTATATGATCATGTTTACAATAGTGTAAAGACTTGTCTTTTGAATATTTTTTTTAAGAATACATTCTAAGTTAATCAATTAGAAACTTCTGTGTTCTAACACAAGTATTAATTTGCTTAGATGTCACTAGACACGATGCGGAACCCTTTTTTCTCTCTCAGTTCCTATTAATAAAATTGTGACAATTTATACAATTTTGAAATAACATTCCCATACTAAAGCCAAAATAAATACCTTAATGGTATTTAAAATGCCGTTTTGTCTTTTTCTAATTAATTTCCCCAGTATCTTGAATATAGCCCTTAAAAGGTGCTTTATATTTTTAGTTTAATAATGTCAGTATCTTTAAATTTGTTTTAAAAGCATAGACTTTGAAGTCATATAGACCAGGGTTTAGATCTAAGTTCAAAATCTTACTAAGTGGTGAAACTTGGAAAGTTTTTAAAGTTAGTTTCCTCATCTGTAAAATTAGCTAATAGTAGCATATCTCCTCAAGTTGTTATCATGGTGTTAAATGATAATGGTGTCTAACATGTATTTGGGCCTTGGTAAATGTTAATTTTCATCACCAAAATTTGATGACCTAAGAAACAAAGTTAGCTTTGTTATAAGTTCTGTGTGAGCAAAAGTTGTATCTGTTGTTTTATAAGAACTTTTAGTACCACAAACACAAATCTAAATATTGGATAAAATGCTTTTTTAATCATATTAAATCATTGTTTTTTCATTGGAGTTACAGCCATCATTACTGGTATTATATTCAGATTGGCTTTAAGGGAACAGATAATTGTACATTGATACTTTTGTTAAATAATCTTTCTAATATTCATAATAATTAAAAGATGTCTTTCAGTTCAGAAGAATTAGAGTAAACTCTGTTACTAGTTATGACCAAAAAATAGTGTATTCATCATATTCTCTTAATAAAGACTTATTCCATATACCAGGGGTGGGGAACTTCCAGCCTATGGGCTGTATAAGGCCCACAAAATCATTTGGTCTGGCCCTGCCAAGGCATGAGGGGTAAGTTAATTAAATGTTTGACAAAATATAACAGGCTAATTTTTAAGCTGATAATTTGTATGGCCTGAGAATGATGTTATAAATATCCAAATGGCCCTTGGCAGAAAAAGGTTCTCCACCCTTGCGGCATATACCGTACAGAGATTGCCAGTTTTCTGATGATTAGATTAAAAAAATATACTTAACTCTAAAACTATTCCACACATGATTTACTCATCTTTAGTAACTCATAGGCACTTCAAACTCCTTTAATGCCTCAGAGTCAACAGTCTGAAAGTTAATTACCATTACGCTATAGATGTAGTACTGGCATGTTGGTTAATAGTACTGGTTTATATGCTTACTAGTGCTTATTTTCATTGTTATTTCTAGCTGAGTAATAGGTTAGAAATTTATCAGGAAAGAAAACATTAAATCAAACTTGATATAGTGGTAACTATTAAAGTTTTAGTATATTTAGACACACTGAAAGTATTTCATAGTCTCATGCCAGCAGAATACACTGTGGCCTAGTAGAAGCAATGTGAAAGAGGTGTTAGACTGGCCTTCATTAGTAGTTTTTATCTGTATATGATGTATATATTACATATGACATATGAAGTAACATCAACTTCTAATTTTGGGAATGGCATAACTTTTAGTATTCAGTAGAGTTAAGACAGATCTGGGTTCTGATTTTGTCACCATATATTTGACCCCTTTAACCCTTTGTACTTTAACTTGGTTTTATAATTCATAAAATGGGGATTATAATCTGGCCTACTTTATATGGTTGTTATAAAGATTAAATGGTAAGTATAAATGTAAAAAACTTTTAAGTATGATGCACAATAAATGGCAAGTCCTTCTCTTCCAATATTCATCTTTTCATGAATTTTTAGTGCTTTCATATTAGTAATAAACTCCTTTTTAAGATTACTGAAATAACCTTCCTGGAAGCACAACCCTTGTGGTTTACTGTAGAAGTGCTCAAATTCTAGAACCTATGAGGGGATTCCATCACTTGTTAGGGTACCAGCCTGAGGCAAGATGTATTCATCTGGAGGTTTGAGATGCTTTATTGAAGATCTGCTATTTCCTCCTCATTTGCTGTTCACAAAGAGAATCTTGAATCAAAGGACCCACTTCTCCTTTTTCACTGTTCATGACCTTGCTCTAGGAATTTCCTATAGAGAGAACTGCTGGTATTCAGCTGGGATTCTTGTTGAAAGCATAGCTGTGCACTTTTGGAAAGGATGGTTTCATTTAGGGTTTCCTGTTAGCCTTGTGTTTCTTTTCTTCCTTTTATTTTGGAAATGTAGCACAAGAGTAATGGACAGAGAGCTTAAGGTTCCAGCGTGAGAGACTGAGAACTTCCTAGGGCCCTGATCATGATTCTGCTTCGTGGATTGCTTGTTTAGAGCCAAAAGAGTTCTTGAACCTACAGCCCTGTTCACTTTCCTTTTACCATTGCAAAAACAATCCATCGAAGTGAATATGATACTGTTCTTTATGCCACAGAACTTGGGGTGAGAGAGAACTTACTGAAATTACTAATTTACCTCAAAAATTGAAGAGTTGCACAACTTTCTGAATATACTAAAAACCACTGAATTGCACAATTTAAATTGGTGAATTGTATGTATGTGAATGTTGTCTCAATAAAACTGTTTCTAAAAAACTGCAGGACAGATGCTATTATAAACATCATTAGGTCAATTCAGAAGATCCCTAAAGAGTTCTTAGTAGCTTGCTTTTTAGGCTCACCTCTTCTGGTGGGAAGTGCAATCAACTGGAGAGTCAGGAAGATGCCAAATGATTTGTCTTCTTGGTTTTGATACTGTTTTTCTGGAAGCTAGCAATTTTTCTTTTTGAATTGGAAGTTAGTCAAATTTCTTTCCTTGTGTGGATTCTAAAACAATATAGAAAAACTAAGAGTCAGTTCTTTGATTCAATTACCATTTAGGGTAGAAACCAGTTTTAACAACTTTTGTTTGCTTAAGAGAGTTGGTGTTGAGAATTAACTGCTCCCCCCCCCCCCCCCAAGAAAAGTGATCTGTCTCTGTATTGCTATTTGTTTTGAACATTTTTTTAAAAGTCTGTTTTGTTTTTTCCCCCCACTAGGTTCGGGAGATGCTGAAGATGAGGGACTCTAATGGGGCCCGCATGTTGACCTTGATAACAGAGCAATTCATGGCTGATCCTCGTCTGTCACTTTGGAGGCAACAAGGCACTGCGATGACTGACAAATACAGGCAGCTCTGGGATGAACTGGGTAAATATAAGTTTCCTGACAGATTGCCATTGAGTTATATGGATGAAGACTGTGTTGAATGTTTAAAGAGCATGATCAGTGTATTGCTGAAGAGAGAGCGCTACTCCTATATGAACTTGTTGCCATTATATACTGGGTAGAAGATAGGGAGAATAAGAACTTTGCAGGAAACAATCTTGGCAGGGTTTGGAGGGAACTGTCTGATCTTAAGGAAAGTGAGCACAGGAATCAGCCTTTAAATATTTGAAAAACTGTATTACTTTGAATAAGTATTTTGTATAAAAGTTTTTTGTTTCTAGAGTAATATTGTGATCAATTCAGCTAAAATTTGGCTGTTTTTCCCTTTTGCCTACATTAAAAATATCAAAAGTAGTTTGAACATTCATTTTATATTTTGACTGTTATAGACTAAAATGAACTAATGATCATAAGAATGAAAAATATAGAGCAGACTCTAATTTTTATTGCTTTCCAAATCCTTGGTGGTAAAGATACTAATACAGCAGGTGGTTGAAAAAAATGAGAAACAGCTGTCGAAATTCACTGGGAAATGTTGGGGGATGACTCTTGTTACCTAATGCTCATTGCTAAAGAATTAATAATTTACTTATTATTTTGTCTTTCTATTAAGGAGTCTATGTGGCAAGTGGAATTTTTAACCAGTACTTTATTGTGTTTGTATTAATTTTAAGTTCTAGGTATATTTACTAAAACATCCTAGTCTAAATGCAGTTGAGTAGTAGAAGTCTTCACATCTTCATACCTGTCTTCATCTTGCCTAATGATGGGGAACACATCCTGCTGATTGATCCCACGTCTGTTCTAGACCAAGTGAAACTTGCTGATGAAGATGCCACATGGTCATAGTAATTGGAATGGACTTTTGAGATAAACTCATTTACAGATAAGGAAACTAAATTCTGAGGAGGTTAGGAGACTTCCATAAGATGACATTATATGACGTAGGGTTATACAACAAGTTGGTAAAGAATTTGACATGCAAGTTTTCTTCCCATTAATAGAATGTGTGTTCAGGAACTTGACTGTGGATGGCAACTCTTGGTAAATGTCAATTTAATCTTGGTATTTTCCTTGGGGACCTGAAAGAATAAAGGCGATGGCCTTTCCCCCCAATTAATCTGTAATGTCAGTAGATAGTTTCAGTGTATTGGAGGGATGTTTGGGAGCATGCTGTAGTGGTTAGAAAACATAGGCATAATGCATGGTTTAAACAACTATTTTTATAGAATACTGAGTGTTTGACTTTCCTAAGTAAACCATCCTCAATTTTGTTACAGTAAATGTTGAATTCAGTAGTTGGTTTATGATGGTAAAAAGGACTAGCATTAAAAAAACTATAATGAAGGGAATCATTTAAGAAAACATTATTGGATTAATATTAAATGAATAAAATTTAAAGAACTTTAGTACTTAGAAAAGCTTAGGATTACAAATAACTAGTAAGAAGAAAATACCAACTAAATTTTTTGGTTATCAAATAAATACAAGTGATATAGCCAAAACTCGTATAGTTCACATTTAATCCCTTAGTCACATCTTACTTTTCCAAGTTGGTTTTGAAAATTATGTACCTCAACCCTTAATCAAAAGTATAAATTCTCATTGGGTGCAAGTTTCCATGAGCTGATTCTAGTTATACCCTCTGATGACCTTCTAATTATGGACCAGGCTCTATTCAAGTTTGGTTTCAGTCCAGGATGAAGAGTACATCTTCTTGCCCTATGTTTTCTTTTATCACACCCCATCCCCAAATAATTACTAGACTGCTATAAATTCTCCTATGTGTTCTGGTGGTGAGCAGAGGTCACCTGCTGTTTTAATGGGGTCTGAGCTCTGTGAAGAATCCTACTTAGAACAATAGCTATCACATCTTAATATTCATTCACCAAAAAATTAACTAAAAGTTGCTTCTGGACTACAAAGGGAAAGGATTTTGGTTCTTAATAAAATGGGGGAATTTGACTTTGTGCCCCTGCACTGGGCTCACATTGCTTCAAGGCTCTGCTCTGGAATTAAATGCTGAGCACTGCCAGATGCCAGACATTGAGAAGAGGCTGAGTTTTGTCGGCAAATGGGATCTGCAAGTTAATTGGTGTTTTCTGCAGGCTTCTGGCTGTGAAATGAAATTGGAAGCCCTTTAGCCACATGGATAATACAGGACTTGAATACAAATGTCACATGTCACCATCAGGACCCACTGTGAGACAATAGTGTTCCCACTCCAACACTGCGCCATTACAGATCATTTAAATATGGGGATTACATTTAAACTAAAAGCCCCATTTGCCTTTTACTGCAATTTAAATGTCCTCTTAGCAAAAGCTAAGTGACAAATTAAATGAAAAAAGTGCCCACATTTTTAAAGCTGTAATGCAAAACAACCTTTTATTGCTTCTCATGTGCCACGAATGAATCATTACACTTGTCAACCCTAAACCAAGCCATAATTGGAGCAGCTACTGTTATCAAAGTGGGGCTGCTCTGTGACAGCTTAATAAAGCTGAAACTGTTAAATTAAATCTCAGATGCTTAACTCCTTAGCACTGGTGGGTTCGATGGGTCCATTTCTGGCAATGACCAATAAACCAGAAAAAAATATTTCCTGGCATGAAAGCTTTACTCTGACGAAAGTGTACAAGTAAGACTATCTTGGCTAAGTAACTCTGCTGCTTGGCAGAGGGGTTTGGAGGCATCTTGGCCAGATTACAAATTTTTTTTTTATAGGATAGATATTCCTCCTCCCCCAAATTTACAATATTCTGAGTATATGTAATTTATTAAAATTTAAGTGTTGTTGATTTAAAATTCGTTTTAAAAAACAGCAGTCACTTAACTTTTTCTCTCTTTCAGTTAAATATATGTAAACTTTTTTTGAGGTAGCAACAGGCCCAATTTCTTCCCCCATTCTCTGGCTAACAAAGGAACTAATTATGCTCAGTTCTTCTTTTCTAAAATTAGTGCCTATGATATTCATTTGGTCTGAGTTAATTTTGTGATTTACTCCCTGATTTTCATAATGTCATATGAAATAAATACAAATGAATATTAAGCTTCTGTTTAGTGCATCTCATTTGCAGATACTTTGTCTTATATGTGAATCAATTTTTCATATATTAATTTTACTTTCTCTACATGAATGTTCATTTTCTTAAGCATAAGGCAGACTTCTCAAGAGGAGTGTTGTGTCATGATCAACTATAGAAAATGTGTGTATTAAAATCTTAAAACAGAAAGCCCCTTGCAGTGGTAGAAGCTAAGTTGCACATTTGACAGAGGCTACACAGCTAGTAGAGCTATAGAACACACACCTCTTGAATTGCTTTTGTTATTCTGAGACTTGCAAATTTTCTGGAAAACAGATCACAGATACTACTTGGGATTTCGAAGAACAGCCCAGTGCCATTGGTGGCGAGCACACCTACTGGTTAGCCCTAATGGCTGTCTATTCAGCAAACTTAATTACCATGGGGGTCTTTCGGTATGAGGGGATATATTGTAACCTCTCATCTGTGTTGATGGGTCTCTTCGCCTTAAATGTTTCCTAGACTGTAATTTTACTTTGCTTTTTAAAACTATAGGTTGTGGCTGCCAGTTTATTAAAACCTAATTAAAATGGATGTCATTAGAGGAAACAGTTAAATAAGATTTAATTACAGTTTTATCATGGGGGAAAAGCCTTAAATTTTCACTTTCAAGTATTACATAATATCCCCTTCTCCCCCATATTTTAAACACTTAACTTTCTCTCTAAGCTGAGTCATGTGTTTTGCTATTTAGCATATCAACCCTGTTTCTTGGGGAGATGTTATTGCAAGAGCCTTGCATCTCTGAGCTGTGTTCACTCGGGTCACTTGAAAAGATGGTACCTCTGAGTTCTGTCCAAAGCTTTTTATCTGGATGCCTAACTCTGTGTTAGCAGAAATAGCCATAGTTAGGTGTTTCTTTCTAGTTCAAATTTCATTGTAAGTTTAGTTTGACCACTATTATTAAGCAACAGCTATAATATTGCTGGACAGATTGAGTAGGTTACAGACTCAGAGCACTTGAAATCAGTATAAATCTGTTTAGCAGTAGAGGACTTAGTTTATCCATTGAGATCACATTTATTTAAAATACTAAAAATTACCTATACCATGGACCTAGAAAATGCTGTTCCTTCTACATTTCCAGATATAAGTAGTCTTTTCTCATCTCTGGGCCTATTATTCTACACCCACCCACATTTTTTTTTTTAATCCTCATCTGAGGATATGCTTATTGATTTTAGAGAAAGAGGAAGGGGCGGCGGGGGGGGGGGGCGGGAGGAGAAGCATCAATGTGAGAGAGAAACATTGATCAGTTGCCTCCTGTATGTGCCCTGACGTGGGGTCAAACCTAAAACCTAGTTATATGCCCTGACTGGGAATCAAACCACGGTCTTTTATTGTGTGAGATGATGCTCCAACCAACTTAGCCACCCAGCCAGGGCTACCTATAACATTATTCTTGAATAAGGAAGAAAACATATACTTAAGTTACACATTCTAGAGGATATAGTAAGACCCTTTGTGCACAGCCAGAAATAATACTCTAAAGGCTCTGGTTTGGGGGGTAATTGTGGAGAAGTTTCTGGGAAATGCCATCTTACATTGCTGAAAGCAGTAGGCTAGGAACCCCCTCTGCTCCCTCCTCCCTCCACCCACACACACTGTTTTATGCCCCTTAGTTTCTGTGGTAAATTCAAACTCAAGCTTTCCACATTTTGAAGTTGATGGCGGTTAGTGAATGGCTAAGGAGTAACTGCTTCTCATTGAGAACTAGAAAGCATTCCAATGTGGTTTACCTCCTTGCTAGTGCCATGGAGAAAACAGCAATTCCCAGAGCCCCATCTTGCAGTAAGAAGATGACACTACAGACTTGGAAACTTGCTTGTAGCTGCGACTGCAGAATGTTATCCTAATGAACCACATTATCAGGGATTGCTTGGCACCTACTAGCTTGTCTTCCTTGGGTACAAGGAGAATACAGCTTTACCACTTCAGTGCCTTCTTTCCAGAATTCTTAACTCTAGTTTCTCTATCAGTACATATTTAGCACTTACTATGTCCAGAGGAATAGATGTATGAAATATTTTATTGTGACAATGGTACTGGTAGGAAGGTGGGATTAGAGAGCTGCCAGCCATCAGGAGACACGAGAGATTAGAACAGGCATGAATGAACTGAGAAGCACTTTGATAGGGTAATTTATTCCCTTTTTAGTACAAATATGTGTACAGATTGAATTTAACATGGTTTTACAAGATGTTTATGAAAGTGAATTGTAGGGAATACTCCAGAAAGAAGGAATAACATGAACAAAGATAGGGATGAGCTCAATTGAGGGATGAGCTCAATTCATTATAAAAAATGTTGCCTTCAATCCAACCTTGTTCTTTTTCCATGTTAACTTCAAAGGGAAGAGAGAAAGAGAGAGGATCTAGATTTTCGCTTTGTTTTATTTCCCATTACAGTCCAGCCACTATATCAGGCACTATGCTAAGCACTTAGTTCATGCATTGTTTTATTTAATTCTTAAACAGTTATTAGCTCTAATTTATCAGCTGAGAAAACTGAGGCTTAAAGAAACTGCATAACTTGCCTAAGATCACAGCAGCAGAGCAGAAATTTTATCCCAGGTGTCAGTGACTTCAAAGACTTAACCACCAAACTAGACACTGTCCTTAGCCTTTTTTTTTAAGACTGTATAATGCGTCTGTTAGGCGGTCTCTCTGCTAAGTGCAGAGCAGGGGACCAAGTGAAGATTATACCTAGATGGCCGTAAACCACGCTGTAGAAGCTGCCTGGCCTGGTCTGCCCAGCCGTGCTCCCTCGGTCCTGACTGCAGTGGTCAGCAGAGCGCACCTCATGTAGTTGCCCGTTTGTTTCCAACGCTCTAATTTCAGATTCTGAAAAAACAAACACATTAATGTAGAATAGGCAAACATATGCCATTGAGAACTGCATTATATGTTATATATTAAGATATTACATACTGCAGATGGGATACAGTGAAGTTTTGATCTCATTTTTCAGTCCCCTTTGCTAAGGAGCAGGGAAGACCCTTAGGCTACTGTCTTTGTCATGGCCTATACAAGGCCCTGATGATAACATGGTTGTCAGCACTTGTTTACCTGATGTGGTCTGTAGGCTCTGCAGACCCTTCCTGCGCACAGGCTGGGCTGTTCTCCTCTGGAATGGGGCTGTGAGTTCCTGTCTTGGTCTCTGCTTTCCCCTTATTATTCAGAGCTCCCTCTAAATACACGGGCTTTGTCAATTGTGTTGTTCAGGAGACTTTGCTTCCCTCCAGCACTGTTCTCAGAATGGTATCTGCTGCTGGGTCCTCATTACTGGGGTCTGGTTTCTTTCTCTGTTGTGTGATCCTACTGCTTTCTGTCTCTTAAAACTGAGACCTCTCTGTTCTTGGGTCAGAGGGCTCTGGATTCTGTTCTTGTCTGGGGATGGGAAGGAGGGGTTTATTCTCTGCTTCTTTAAGTAGGCAGAGTAATTTCTAGTTTGGGTCAGAAGTTAACAAAAGAGAAGGCATATTTCTGTACAGTTAGCAAACCTATGATAAATACTGTGTAATGCATCAATCAATCATGCTTCTTTTTGACTGCAGCTGCTAAGATTCAATATCCATTCGGTACCCTGTATGTGAAAGTAGAAATAAAGAGAAAACAGTTTAAATAAATATTAATATAAAATAGTAGGTTCTCAAGATTAAAAGAGAGCTTTACAGATAATTTAATCCTATTATCTAACAAGTTGGAGAGTCTTAATAATAGTCATATAAGGTATTTAGATATTTGGATAATTTGTAACAACACTTGAGGTCACCCCTTTGTATATTTTTATAAAACTATTCTAAATACCATGGAGATTTAATTAGGGATTAAGATGCCTTATGATTCATTGTATACTTTAGTGTTCTATATCATATACGTAGCATGCTGGTACATTATTTGTACCAAGAATGGGTTCCAGTTACCTTTTTATGCTGTCTTTTTATTTGGTCCATGAGTCCATTGGTAGTAGATGCTACTCTCAAATTAGTGGTTAATAGGAATGTAAGAGCGTAAGTAAAACGTGTCCTTTTCTTCCTCATAACAATTTAGAAAAGTTCTCCTTACTTTTCCCACTTCCTAAGAGTTAGTATTGCACTTGTCCTCAAGAAGCTGCCACCAAAGGGAAATGTAGCTGGAGGAGTCTCCTTGCTAGATTGTGGATCTCAAGAGTGTGAAAGTGAAAATTATTGAAGTCAGGCTAGGGATAATTTCCTTGCACTATTTCTTACCCTGAAGTGGCAGCATACAAAAATTAACAAGGTCTGAGAAGCCTCATTTAAACAATCTGAGATTCCCAGGGGCTTCACAGGAATCAGGGATGCCAGAAGCTAGAATAAAAAGTGGAAGCCCAGGACTGAGGCAGCCACATACTTATACACTCTTCTCTGGATGCTGTACAGATGTTCTCATAGTTCATTTAAGCTTAGGTAGGTTAATGAGGGGTGGGGAGAATCCAGGGAAGTAATTAATATTGGTTATGCCTTAGACAGGGGCTGTTCAGACACTGCCTCACAGAGCCCTAGGGTAGGAGGGAAAGGAAGAGAGAGCAGGTTCTTCTCAATTCCAGCAAGGTGACTTTCACCACTTTACACTATGCTTTCCACCAAGATTTCTCTAGAACAAAGGATTCTGAGATTCAAAATGCATGCTTGATAGTCGTACTCATAGACTTTTAGTAGCTGCTCTTCTTAGAGATATACCAAAGAATAACTTTTTTATTCATATAAAAAATTTCCTCTTACATATTTTAGGGGGAAGACAGGCTGGTAAGTGATTTGCAGCAGATGAATTTTTGTGAGGCTGCTGTAATCTTGTCTGGTAATTGTATAATTTTGTTTGAGTGTTTTATTTAAAAATTCCAAATTGAAATAAAAATAGGACTCTAGTAAAATACAGGTGCCTTCTGACATTAAATTGATTGGATGAGTTAGTAACTGGTTTTCCAGTTATTTTCTCAGACTCTGAACTAAAGGTAATAGTCAGGAGTAGTGATAGTAGTTGTCTAAAATGTGGCTAACTCAACTCTACGCCTTCTGTTGCGAAGATAACCTTTGAAATAGAAATCCAAATCTCTGTGATGGTGAGCTATGGCCAGCCGGACCTTGTTGACTGTGGGTCATGCTTTCCAACCCTTTTCATTTTGGGTTACTCTAGTAAATTTCAAAATTTGCTTCAGCAAACCTGGAGGAGAGAGTGAGAATCATTCATAAAATAGGTAGATGTAAGCGATCAGCAGTCTTTAAGTGCCATAGATTGGAAGCCATAGTCTTTGCAGATGAGCAAGGGCTGAAGGGTTTGGGTGGGAGGAGTTAAAGGGCACTTGGGTCAAATGTAAGCTTGAAACTGGGAGAAAATCCCATTAGGAGGAATGCTTTCAAAACGCTGCAAGAGCACAAGAGTCTGATCTCCAAGACCAAGTCATCTAGAGATTTTTGTGTTGTTGTTGTTTTTAACCACTAAACTACTCACTTTATATTTTGTCTTTATTTAGGCATTTAAACCAATTTCATAGCTATTCTTTTTCATCCCTGTGTTAGTGCTCACTTGATAATCCTCACTCCCCCCCTTTTCCCTTCTTGCCCACTGATTAGAACACTGATTGTGACACATTTTTAGTTTGTTTTTCTGTAAAGGTTGAGAAAAACATTGTGCCTGGCTAGAGTTTGGTGCTCAGTAAATATTTGTGAATAAAAAGTGAATGAATAATTGAGGTATAATACTAGTCACCTATTTGGAAGCATTAAGAAGCGAGTACTAAAAACAATGATTGACATTAATGTTCTCTGTGTCCTCAGTTTTCTTTTCCTTTTCTTCTTCTGGTTTATCCCACCTTTTCCACCTATGTATAGGTAGATCTTCATGGGTGCCTGTGTATGTGTAAAAACACACACACATACACACACACATATGCATGCACACTGGAAATACAAACAGTTTAGAGCACAGAAGGGCAATGATTCCCTCTTGCCATCAGTGCTGCAGGTAATCTATTGCATTAATCAGCCAGCCAGTGGGAAATGCATGGGGAGTGATTATACTATCATACACAATACAATCAGCATGAAGCACTTGTCAAGACCAATACATCAAAGTTTAATTCGGTAATAGAATGAATTAGAGCAAAATGAAACATTGTATTCTCCGAGAAACTCGGCACCCATCACAGGTTCTTTCTGAACTCCATAGAAAAGTCAGTGCATTACAAACTGTTTCTATAAATAAAATTGCAGTTCCAATATGACAGGATACTGTATACCCTTTTCCTTGCTATTCTTATACAACCATAGTGCTATAAATAGTCTATAATCATAATGGTAATTTTTTTTTATTTTTGGTAGGGCTCCTGATTAATTTTTTTCTAAATTGGTTCTCCATGATAAGTGAAAGGAAAGATGTTGTACCAGTGGCTCAGGGAAGGCACTTATTTATAAATATGGTTGGTGGACAGCAGAGTGACAAAAGCCTGTTATTTACAGTGCCCTATGGTAGGCACTGCCATTGAGGAACTTACTGTCTAGTTAGAAAACAGATGAGTAAGTGAAAATTAAAGCAGCCCAAAACATACTAAAACAACCTAAGAAGTGAGGTTATATAAGGTAGGATGCATTTCAGAAAATTTTGAGGATAGATCTAATACATTTCATATTATATGACACTGTTCTGTATCATTTTATAATATACTAGGGCCCGGTGCACGAAATTCGTGCACTGGCGGGGTGTGTGTGTGTGTGTGTGTGTGTGTGTGTGTGTCCCTCAGCCCAGCCTGCCCCCTCTCACAAACTGGGAGCCCTCAGGGGATGTCCTAGTGACGGCTTAGGCCCGCTCCCTGCTCCCCTTGGGGAGCGGGCCTAAGCCGCAGTCTGGCCTCCCTTTGTGGGAGGCAACGGGGCTGATCAGGGGAAAGCACCAGCTCTATCACCCCGCTGCTGCAGCCACTGCCAGTCACCGCAGCCAGCAAGGTGTTTTCATCAACACGGACTCCAGTCCCTTCACCATGAAAAAATGACAACTTTCTTTAGGCATTTTCAAGATGTGTCTTTCATAGGATATGACATTTCTTTATTATTTTTTTTAAGCCTCACATGAGGATATGTTTCCATTGATTTTTAGAGAATGTGGGAGAGAAACATCAAAGTGAGAGGAACACTTTGATTGGTTGCCTCCAGCATGAGCCCTGACCTGGGTCCCGGCCAGGGAGGAGCCTGCAACCTAGGTACATGCCCTTGGTCAGAATTGAACCCAGACCCTGCGGTCAGCAGGCTGAGGCTCTATCCACTGAGCAAAAACCAGCTAGGGCAGGATATGACATTTCTTAACCCTCCAGCACTGTTTGGTGCGGATTTTGGGCTGGAGGCATCATCAGACCATTCTTCTTCGAAAATGCGGCTGCTCAGGCAATAACAGTTAATGGTGCTCGCTATCGCGACATGATAACCCATTTACCCGATATACTATTCCATACATAACCCTATACTGTATACTTTATGAATCAATAACAAATTTACAATTTTTAATTATAAACCTGTGTTTTCTATCAAAATTACTTCTTGCGTGAATTTTGGGACACCCTTCGTTAGATAAGGGCCACAGGTTTGCCCAGAAGAACATTATCCAGGTTACTAGTCAACTGCTTTGGAATATACGTGGCTTATTTTATTTCTTGACAACAAAAAGATGGTTATTTTACTGATTAAATGCCCTTTTGCTGAGGGTTTAGCTCTGCTTGACCTAAGTGATCTTGAAAACTCTCTCTTTACAGTATCCCTGAAGTTTTATTTTGAAATTTTCCTTGAGATGTTTTAGTGAATTAAGAAGCTAGCATACCAAATTTAAAGTAAGGAGAATGTTTTTACCAGTTAAACTTATTTTCTAAACATGAGTTACTAACATATTAAGACTGAATTGCACTGAGAACAATACTATAATTAGGGTCACGGTTTTTGTGTGGCCCTGACCCAAGAAATTTTGTAACTACAGTTTTGCTAGCACAACTAATTATGCCAGTGATCTCCTATTCGTGACTGCAATTGGGCATTTCGTGGCCTCTAAATAAGTATAATTAGTTAATTGGATCATGCATGAAATTCTAGCCTCTTATAATAGCCCTGAGAACAAAAATAAATATGATAAAAATTATGAATTGTTTTATATTTGTGGAACCCTGGGAAATACCAGAAGTGATTATTTTTCTTTGCTTGCTGCTAGTTCATAAAAATAAACATGATATTAAAAAGTAGAAGTTAAACTTCCCATACATTTAACAATCTTTATTCTCCATCTTTGGAACAGAGGAAAGGGACTCACTGACCTTTCTTATTCTCACCTTTAAAGAAGATAAAAGTACATGATTGTTTAAGCACTGTGCTGTACATCTGAAACTTATTAATACAGAATAATATTGAATGTCAACTATAATAGACAAATTTAAAAATAAATAAAAAGTAAACAAGGTGATATTGGTTGCCCTGGTCCTCTGTTCCCTACTTCCTCTGCCGCTTCCCTTTGCTATCTTCAGTAGCATTATACTCATTGTACCTCCTGGAAAACAGGGAAAAGAGCAACATTTATCAAAAATTCCAAAGTGTTTTTTATAAAATATGTAGCTTTTATTTTAAATACTGGACTTATTTGCATATTAACAAAAAACCATGGAATAGAAGGAACTTTCCAAACAAGTTTTTTGATGGAAGGGGGGTGGCGGGGGGTGGGGGAGAGACAGGGTAGCAATAGTTAGAGAATGGCCACATTTATTCAGTCACAGATCATAAGGCTCCCCCCAGCAGGCAAAAAGCACACTCAGTCACATGCAAGTGCATTATCCCAGAAATGCTGACACAACTCCCCCCTAACAGACCTCATTGGACATTATCATATTTTCAGAGAAAACAGATTTCAGTTGTAAGCTGAGTCTTCAGATTGTTTATCTGCTGTTTTAATCTACAGTGAAATTATTTATTTGCTATGCCTGTCCTGAAAAACTGGTTTACTTTTGTTTTATTAGACTCCATTTAGATGAACCTGTGTAGGTTTTTGTTGGATATGCTTTCTATACATGCATAAGATACGTTCTAAGAACACATGGTTAAAGTATAGGGTTTATTGGTTGTATATTTAAGGCTCCTTCATAATTTTATTTTATTTTTATTTATTTTTAAATATATTTCTTTATTGATTTCAGAGAGGAAGGGAGAAGGAGAGATAGAAACATCAATGATGAGAGAGAATCATTGATTGGATGCCTCCTGCACACCCCCCACTGGGGATCAAGCCTGCAACCCAGGCATGTGCCCTTGGCCGGAATCGAACCTGGGACCCTTCAATCCGCAGGCTGACGCTCTATCCACTGAGCCAAGCTGGCCAGGGCTCCATCATAATTTTAGACAGTGATATGTCATTTGTATTATACTGCTAAAATTTGAGGAAGGGAATAATGATTCTGTCAAAAGACTAAAAGCATTAATCTTGGAAATCATAGATGCATAGCTGCACATATGAATCCTAACTTACAGAAGTACTTTCTGACCACGTAGCCTGGCAGAAAGCTAAACACCATAGTGTTTAAGAATAACGATTTTGGGGGGAATGTGGGTGTGGTAACAAATCCTGGCTACCATCTTTTAATAGCAGCACAACCTTTCCACTTCTCTGAACTTCAGTTTCCTTGTCTGTACAGTGAGTTTTTTTGTGAGGGTGAAATATAATGTATATAAAATACTTTGCACAGGGTTAGTGTCAGGTAAATATTCAATAAATGGCAGCTGTTATTGTCAGGTGGATAAATAAAGATGCCATTCACTTTAGAAATATGTTCGTTGAACTAGATGGTATGATCTTTGTACCCTAAACATGAACATTTTAAAACTTTAAATGTGGACTCTTAATTAGGAACCTAACATGTGTAACCCAATTTTGTTAGGATTTTCCTTTAAAGGGGTAAAAAATTAGCATACATACCAGCACTTAATATTGCAGCATGTGTTGGATCCTTTCTATGCTGTTAAGTTTTTATAATGATTTGTTTGTTTTTGCTTGATTTGGAGCTCTTCTCATATGTTGAGTGGTTTATTTAGATTTGATCATGTTAACTAACATTCTCATACTGGTAAATACCTCTTTTCCATTTTGTATTCAGACAAACATTTTATAATCTTTTCTAGAGATTATAAACTTTATAACATTTTATTATTCTTTTCTAGTAATTTCGATAGATTTAAAATGGCCACAGATTCTTTGATGCTCTTATTGAGATGTGGGGTCTGTGTTCTCTCCTCTTGTACCTGGGCAGTTTTTATATAAATGTTTGACCAACAGAATACGGCAGAGTAGATGCTGGGCCAGTTTCTGGGTGCAAGCATATAGTGGTTCTCAACCTTCCTAATGCCGCGACCCTTTAATACAGTTCCTCATGTTGTGGTGACCCCCAACCATAAAATTATTTTCATTGCTACTTCATAACTGTAATTTTGCTACTGTTATGAATCGTAATGTAAATATCTGATATGCAGGATGTATTTTCATTGTTCGCGACCCACAGGTTGAGAACCGCTTATAGTATAAGTGACTGGCAGCATCCACTTCCTGTCTCTCAGAGGGTTCCATCCTTGAGACCTGGGTTTCTAGGTCAGAAGTCTAGTTATCCTGAGGCAGGCTAAGATGTTTCTAGCTAAAAGATATGCATGAGAAAGCCCTTGGTTTCTACATGGAGAAGCCATTTTGGGGCAGGGAGGAGTAAGGAGCAGAGAGAATTTTTGAGCTACATAATCATGAGATGCAATGGTACATTGTTGTGGTAAGCATTAAGTCAGAGTAGTTTTGTACTTAGTAATAGATAACCAGGGCATGGTTGTGACCCCTGACAATATTTCATGCTTTTTCTAATGGTCATTTTCCAAATGCCAAATATCTCTTAACAGTGTAGAATAGAATAATGTATGAAAATGAAGTTCTGTTATTTCAGTGAACTTTATCCCTTATGTTGGACAAAGGGATAAAATTGTCAAAAATGAATCTATATTATTAGGAAATAGTACAACATGGTCCTAGTGTAGTCTACATCTTAATTTTTAATAATTTTTGTTCAACAGTGATTCTTCCTCACCTTCATACTCTCCTTCTACCACATTTCACTTCTGCTTTTGACTTCTGCTTTTCCCCCTCCAATAATAAGAACTTGGGTTCTGTTAACTTTTGAGTTTCTATAGAATATTTGAACCCTAGTGAAAATCAGAATCACTTGCAATCTGAGCTCTCCAAACTGTTTTAACCTTTGAGTCTCAATTTCCTCAACACTGAAGTCTACACAGGGGCACGCAGGAATGCACCTTTTGGAATTGGGTGAACTTCACCATTTTCAACTGTATTATCTTACTTAAGTTCAAATAGCCCACTGAGGTAGGTAGAAATTATTATTCCTATTGTTTAAGTAGAGAACTGCTACCTCAGAGAAACTAAGTGGGCTTGCCCAAGTTCTTGTGGCTGGTAATCCATATCTTGCCCTTTTAAGATCAGAGCTTGTCGATCAAACATTTATTCTAGTTGGAAATGTAAGACAATGTGAGGTAAGGCAAAATGGTGTTTGACAGGAAAGACTGGCCTTCAGGGCATGGTAATTCATTGATTTTTGTTACTGACATTTGCCCAGAGTGTGGGTGGTTGTCCACTGGCACTGTTATTGGTGCAATGCAAGTAACCACAGAGGCCTTTGTGATGCTTTGTCTTCTGCCTCAGTGTGATTCTGTCCACATTCTCTGACTATTTTGGTCAGGTATATAGGACATGAACAGGTTTAAGACCACCCAGTGGATTAGAACCATGTGCAAAGAATGCTTTCTTCTTCTTCCCAGGGAAGTTGCTTTCCTAGTTTTGTTTTACTTTGGCTTGTATGTTACAGTGCATCTTTTTGCTGAAATCACTGAGTGCAGATTAGGCTGAGTAGTGGAAAGGAGAGGAAAAGCATGCTGGATGGTGAAGAAAACCTAGATGAGAGCTGAAATGTATAATGATGAGAGCCATGGATAATTCAGAATCTGAATGCTGCACACACCAGTGATTTGATAATTGCCTTTATATACTTTGAGGCATTGAAGCTAGGAAAGCAATTTAAAACTATTGAATTTGTTTTCATTGTAACTCATAGCAAATAATTAAGCATGTTCTGTGAAAGAACCAGTAATAACTTCTGGATGCCAGATCTTCTGCTAGGTGCTAGAAACACAAAGTTCTCACTGAGTTCTCCTATATTTGGTTGAGTCCTTGAAGGAGTTAATATTTCCAGGGGACAGCAAAATGAAGCATTTGATCATCAGAGAATTTTATTTTTAAAGCTGGGAATGTTTCAGACATGTATTGGAGGGGAAGGAAATCAATACCCAAAGTGGGACTCTGAATTAATAAAATTTGGAGAATGACATACTCAATTTGGTTAACTTGGTTATTAAGGCTAATTGCAGCTTTTGTATTGTTGACTGTTAAGATTAAAGACCATATCTGTTATAGTTCTGAACTTGAATCTAACATTAAGAACATTCTTTCAGGATGAAACCTCTCTTTTAGAAAGATAAAAGAATGTTACAGGCAATTTAATAAATTCTTGGGTTTTAAATATTTTCTCATTCTGTAAAATAGAAATTTTCTAATTAGAGAAAAGTAAACATGAAAATCTAAGGTGAGTTTTATGAATTTCTTTTTTCATCAAGTCATAGAAATCATTGTTTAAAGTTTCCAAAAATATTTACGATCTTGGTTTTAAGGACCATAATCTCTTTGAGATTTCGTTTTCTTACCTTTAAAATAGAAATATTAATTCTGACCATGGGGGATTATTGTAATGAGTTAATGAGAAAATGTTTGTAAAACCCTAAATATAATGCCTGTAGCTTATAGTAGGCACCCAAGAAATAGTAACTATTAGTGATAATAACAATTATTTAATTACGGTTTTCTTAGTGTTTCTCTACTTCTTCAAAAGAACTTTTTTTAAGTAGAATTGTATTTCCTTGTCAGTACTGTTTTATCGTACAGACTCTTGAGTTTTCCCCAGGTAAAGGTGAAACGCACTGATTCATTGTCACATTATCACTTCCTTTATATGCAAATCAGTCAGTCCATAACACTACATACATTGATTAATATTTTCCTAATTTTATCTTTGAGTTACTTAAAAAGAACTAGTGCTTAATATAAATTTGGTTACTAATTCTGTTTTTAAAAATTAGTATTGCACTTGCATCTTTAAAAATAAGAAATTGAATGTGAAAACAATGGATTTGAGATACATATTTTAGAATATATAATTTCTACATTTAATTTTTTTTATTTTACATTTAATTTAAAGTTAGCTCTATGCCACCTATCTTAGCTTTTAGTTGTCTTGGTAGTGCTTTTAAGTAATTTTCAAAATAGATTATAATTCACACAGATATGAACAAATACGGAATTCTGAATTATGAAAATGGATACATTGAAAATAAATCTACATCACATTATTTGTGAATATTAATTTTTTTATTGCTGAGTAGTATTCTGTTATATGCACCACTGTTTATTTATCTGTTCACCAGTTGAAGGACATTTAGGTTATTTCCAGTCTTTTACATTTACGAAAAAAATGCTATAAACATTTCTGTACAAGTTTTTATGTGAACATAAGTTTTAATTTGTCTTGGGTAAATCCCTAGAGGTTGGATTTCTGGATCATAAGAAACTTCTGGACTATTTTCCAAAGTGGCTACATTACTTTGCACTCCTAGCTGCAATTATGAGCATTCCAGTTGCTCCACATCCTCAGCAGCAGTTGGTATTATCAGTTTTTAAATCTATTTTTCTAAATTTAACCATTATAATAGGGGTATAGTGGTATCTTGTGTGGTTTTAATTTGCATTTTCCTTGGGGCTAATGATGCCAGGTATGTTTTCATCTGCATTTTGCCATCTGTATACTTTCTTTGGTGAAGTGTCTTTATAAATTTTTTGCCTATTTTTTATAGGGTTGTTCATTTTCTTGATGAGGTTTGAGAGGGCATTACAGATATAAGTTCTCTGTTAGATATATGGTTTGTACATATTTTCTCCCAGTCTGTGGATTGCCTTTTTATTCTCTCAACAGTATCTTTTGAAAAGTAAAAATTTTTAATTTTGATAAAGTCCACTATCAATTTTAACTGTTATGTATCATACTTTTGGTATTATATCTAACATTATCTTTACCTAACCCAAGGTTACAGAGATTTTTTTTTTTAGAAGTTTTATATTTTACATTGAGGTCTGTGATACATTTTGAATTAGTTTTTTTGTTGTTTTGGGGTTTGTTTGTTTGTTTGTTTAAGAATAGTTTTTTTATTTTTAGAGAGAGAGAAACATCTATGTGAGAGTGCAACATCTATTGATTACCTCCCTCCCGCATGCTGCATGACCCCCACCAGGATCAAGCCCAAAAACCTGGGCATGTGTCCCAGTCAACCTCTGGGTGCATATGACGACACCCAACCAACTAAGCCACATTGGCTAGGGGCTGAATTAGTTTTTAATAAGTTTATTGAATTATTTTTTAATGAAGTGTATGGTGCAGGTTTAAGCTAATCTTTTTCATGTGAATATCTAATTGTTTCAGTACCAGTTATTTAAAAGATTTACCTTTTCTTCTTTGAATTGACTATGAACCTTGAATAGGCCATATTTCTGTAGGTTTATTTTTGAGCTCTTGAATCCATTGATCCATTTCACCACTTGTACGTTGTCTTGATTACTGTAACTTATGGGAAGTCTCAAATATCATGTTAACATACTGTGAGTCTTCAGCTTTGTCTTTATTTAAAATTGTTTTAGCTATCTTATATCTATTCTTTCCATATGTACACAGACGCTTGGTAGGGTTTTGAGAGGGGTTGTGTTTAATATATAAATCAATTTGGGCAAGAATGGCATCTTAACACTTGAGACTTTCAATCTATGAATATAGTAACTTTCTGCTTTCTGAGATTGTCTTTATTTCTTTTGTCAGTGGTTTGTAGTTTTTACGATAGAAATTGTGCATGTTTTGTTAGATTTATAAGTATTTTAGGGTATTTTGGGTTCTTATTTGGTAAATTTTGATCTCTAATTGTTCAATGACATTTTAGCATATAGATGTGCAGTTGATTTTTTTATTTGAATTTTATTACATGACCTCGCTAAACTTATTAGTTTTAGGAGCTTTTTTTTATAGATTTAGTTGTCTGCAAATAGAGGCTATTTTATTTTTTCCTCTCTAATCTATGCCATTAACCTCCTTTTCTTTATTGGCCTGGCCAGGACTTCCAGCATCATATTGAATAGGAGTGACAAGAGCAGGCATCTTTGTCTTGTTTCAATCTTAAGGGAAATACATTCTGTCTTTTGCCATTATGATGTGAACTGTTTTTTTTTTTAACAGATGCCCTTTATCAGGTTAAGTAAGTTATCTTCTTTTCCTAGTTTTCTGAGAGTTTTATTTATTATGAAAGGATGTTGAATTTCGTCAGTTGTTTTTTCTGTATCTGTCAAAGTGGTCATATGGTTTTTCTTCTTCATTCTGTTTATATAGTAAGTTATACTGATTGATTTTGAAAGTTGCACCAGCCTTGCATTCCTGGGATAAACTCTAATTAGTTGTGGTTTACTTTTTAAAATATATATATATTTTCTTAATTAGGTTTGCTGATATTTTGTTGAAGTGTTCTGTTTTATGTTCATGAGGGATATTGATTTGTAATTGTATTTACTTGTAATGTCTTTCTCTGGTTTTGATATCAGGGTAATGCTGGCCACATAAAATGAATTGGAAACCATTCCCTTTTCTTCTGTTTTCTGGTAGATATTGTGTAGAATTTGTATTCTTTCTATTGTAAATGTTTGGGAGAATTTTCCAGGGAAACATCTGGACCTGCAGTGTTAGAGACTTTTAACTACATATTTAATTTTTAAAATAAATTTACAACTGTTCAGGTTATTATTTCTTCTTGAGGGAACTTTGTAGTTTTTACAGAATTCATTTTATCTATGTTGTAGAATTTATGGACATAAAGTTGTTCATAGTATTCCCTTTTGAGCCTTTTAATGCCTCTAGAATCTTTAATGATGTGCCCCCTTTATTCCTGAAACTGCTAGTTTTTCTTTTCTTTTTTCAGTCAGCCTGATTATAGCTTTAATGATTTCATTAATCTTTTATAAAGAATTAGCTTTTGGTTTCATTGATTTTTTTTTTGACTGGTTTTCAATTTAATTGATTTCTGATCTTTTACTTCCTTTCTTGTGCTTTAGTTTTGATTTCTCTTTCTTTTTATAATTTCTTAAGGTGGATATTTAGATTATTGATTTGAATCTTTTCTTCTTTTCCAATATTAGCATTTAATACTATAAATTTCCCTCTAAACTCTTTGATATACTTCATTTGCATTTTCTTTAGGTATAAAATATTTTCTGGTTTCCCTTCTGACTTTATTTTTTACTCATGAATTATTTAGAAGTTTGTTGTTTAATTCCCAGATATTTGGGAATTTTCCAAATATCTTCTTGTTACTTTGTATGATTTTTCTTTCAAATTTATCAAAGTTTGCTCTATGACCCAGATTATGGACTATCTTAGTGAATGTTCTTTGTGCATTTTAAAAAGAGTAGGATTTCATTTTATTTTTTTCTACTAATGTTAGGTGGAGTATTCTACAAATGCTATTTAGGTTAAGTTGGTTGATAGTGTTGTTTAAGCATTCTTCATCCTTGCTAATTTCTACTTACTTTTGTTCTATCAGTTATTAAGAGAGGAGTATTGAAGTCTCCATATACAATTGTGGATTTGTCCATTTTTTCTTTCAAATTTGTCAGTTTTTGCTTCATGTATTTTTAAGTCTTGACATTATATGAAGCATTCTCATTTAGGATTCTTATGTATTCTAGGAAAACTGACCCTTTTTATCATGTTATATCTCACTTTATCCCTGGTGTAGTATTTCTTATTCTCAAGTCTACTTTGTCTGATATTAATATGCCACTTGAACATTATTTTGAAAATGTTTGCATGGTATATCTTTTTCCATCTCCTCCCTCCCCCCCCCCCTTAATCTATGTCATTATATTTAAAGTGTATTTCGAATACACAGCATAGAGTTGGATCTTGTGTTTTATTTTAATATTTTTTTTAATTGATTTCAAAGAGGAATGAAGGAGGGGGACATCAGTCATCAATGATGAGAG
>NW_005871048.1:46719261-46814328 GCF_000147115.1 Myotis lucifugus | reverse complement strand
ACCCCCTGATTGCCCTGCGGCTCTGTGTGTGACAGGGGGGTAGCTCCCCAATCCCCTGATCGCCCTGCGGCTCTGTGTTTGACAGGGTGCGGCGCCCTAACCCCCTGATCGGCCCTGCCCTGAGTGTGACAGGGTGCAGCGCCCCAACCCCCTGATCCGCCCTGCTCTGTGTGTGACAGGGGGCGGTGCCCCAACTACCCTATCGGCCCTACTCTGTGAGTGACAGGGGGGAGCTCCTCAACCCCCTGATCGGCCCTGCCCTGTGCATGACAGGGGGGAGCTCCTCAACCCCCCGATGGGCCCTGCTCTGTGCGTGACAGGGGGGAGCTCCCCAACCCCCTGATCGACCCTGCTCTGTGTGTGACAGGGTACGGAGCCCCAACCCCCCTGATGGGCCCTGCTCTGTGAGTGACAGGGGGCAGCGCCCCAACCCCCTGATGGGCCCTGCTCTGTGCGTGACAGGGGGTGGCGCCGCAACCTCCCCATCGACCCTGCCTTGAGTATGATGGGGGCGGTGCCCCAACCCCCCAATTGGCCCTACCCTGAACGTGACTGAGGGTGGCATCGCAACCTCCCGATCCGCCCTGCTCTGTGCATGACAGGGGGTGGCGCCCCAACTCCCCAATCGGCCCTGCTCTGAGCCTGACCAGGGGCTGCACCTAGGGATTGGGCATGCCCTCTGCCACCCGGGAGCAGGCCTAAGCCAGCAGGTCATTATCTCCCGAGGGGTCCCAGACTGCGAGAGGGCACAGGCCGGGCTGGGGGAACCCCCTCCCCCCCCCCCCCCGAGTGCACAATTTTTGTGCACCGGGCCTCTAGTTTAATATAATTATTGATGTGGTTGAGATTTTTAGATCTACCATCTAATCATTTGTTTTCTGTTTGTCTTCTCTGTTTTTATTCCTCTGTTCTCTCTCTCCTGCCTTCTTTTCTCCTTCTTTGAATTACTTAATTTTCTCAGTATGGTAATTTATTGTCCTTTTTGTTTGTATCTCCTTGTATTTTTTAATGTTTTCAGTATTACAACAAACATATATACTTTGTGTTAATATTTTGCCACTTTAATAGAATGTATCTTTAACAACTATATAGGTTCCTTTATGTTATAGTTTTCATGTGTATTTCATCTACGTATATTTATTTATTTATTAATATATTTTATTGATTTTTTTACAGAGAGGAAGAGAGAGGGATAGAGAGTTAGAAACATCAATCAGCTGCCTCCTGCACACCCGCACACCCCCTACTGGGGATGTGCCCGCAACCAAGGTACATGCCCTTGACTGGAATCGAACCTGGGACCCTTCAGTCCGTAGGCCGACGCTCTATCCACTGAGCCAAACCGGTTAGGGCATCTACGTACATTTAAAATTCCATAAGGCAATGCTCAGATTTTTATTTTCAATAGTCATAATTATTTTAAAGAATTTAAAAGGACAAAAATAGTCTGTTGCACTTACTTAGGTATTTATTATTTTTATAACTCTTCCTCTATTCCTATAATTCCAACTTTCCCTCTGGTATTATTTCTGTTCAACCTTGAAGAAACTGCCATTAGCATTTCTTCTAGACCAGGTCTCTTGGCAATGAATGCTGTTAGTTTTCTTTAATCAGAGAATGCCTTTATTTTAGCATTTCTGAAGGCTATTTTTTCTGGATATAGAATTCTAGGTTGACAGTTGTGTTGTTTTTTTTAACAATTTAAATATAATGTTTCGCTGTCTTTTGCCTTTTATGATTTCTGATGAGGAAGCTCTAATTATTTGAGTCATTCCTCTATATATGGTATTTCATTTTTCTCTGCTTTCAAGATTTTTTTAACTTTGGTTTTTAGTGATTTGATTATGATGTTTGGTCATGGTTTTCCTTGAGTTTACCTTTTTTGTGGTTAGCTGAGCTTATTAGATCTCTAATCTTTCTCCAAATTTGGAAAGTTTTGAGTCATTATTTTTCCCAAATTTTTGTCTCTTCTGGGAGTCCAGTGACACACTGTTTTCCCACCTGCCTTTAAGGCTCTGTTATTTTCTGTGTTTTTGTTGTTGTTGTGTTTTTTTCTCTCTCTGTTCTTCAGATGAGATCATTTATATCTTGAAGTTCACTGACTTTTCCTTCTGTCTAATTGGCTCTTGATTCCATCCAGTGAATTTTTTATTTCGGATATTGGTGTGAGTTTTTTTTCAGTTCTAAAATTTCTATTTAGTCCATTTTTAATAGTTTGTATTTCACTTCTTTCAATAGTGGTTACCTTCATCTCATAGAGCACAGTTATAAAGTCTCTGACTGATAATTCTAACATCTGGTTCATCTTGGTTGGCATCTGTTGATTGTTTTTCCCTTGAGAATTGATCACATTTTACTGTTTCTTTGTAAGCCAAGTAATTTTGGATCCTGGACATTTCGAATATTGTGTTGTGAGAGTCTGGGTCCTATTAAAATCCTCTGGATAATTTATTTTTTTAAAGCATACAAATCAACCAGAGTAGATTCAGAATATAAGGCCTGTTTCACCTTCTTCAGGTGACAATGTCAATAAAGTCTTTAAGGCCTTGGCTGTGCTTCCTGGGGTCTGTTTCATGCACATGAGATGTTACCAGAACTTGTACCTCTTTGCACACAGTATCCAGGATCCCCTTGCTCCTGCTCCCGAGTGGAGGGCAAGGTCCCCTTTTCCAGTCCTTTCACCAGGTAGATGAGATTTCTCTCAAGTTTTTGCTGAACATGCCATCTATAAAGTTCCTCTAATGGGTCTAATCTTGTGTCCAAGCCAGAAGAAAAGAGAGGGAAAAGAAAACAGGAAATCATCCCCATATGGCTTGCTTCTTCATGTTTTGTTTCCATAATCTGCTTGTAATATTATTTTATTAGTATTTAGCCTTTACTTTTCAGAGTCCCTAGATTGCTGCTTTTTGTATTTTGTTCAGATTTTTTGGTTATAATCATGGGGAGAGATAAGCTGTGGTGGGCTTATCTAGTTCGACCACATTTTGTTTTTCAATTGGCATTTAAAAATATGGAAATGTTAATTGTAAATATCTGTGGCTTAGATAGATTATGGCCACTTTTATTTTCTTGTGGTAAAAGTTTATTCGGTATTTAAAATACCAAAATTTCTAAGTGAAGAAGCTTGCTAATATTAAATGTGGAAGAACGTAAAGCATCTCTTTTGGACAAACAAAACATAATGATCATTTCTATCTTTATTATTCATTTAACACAACTGATTAAAATAAAATACACACAGACATGTGCCTTTTCAAAGCAAAAGTGTTGTGAATGGCTTTGAAGTATTGGTATCTATCTTGTTTTGAAATTAATAAAGAAAAACTTGAACTTTTAAAACTTGTAAACTATTTGCTTGAATTAGCTACCTCTTTTCTGAAGAATCTAGAAAGTAATAAATCAAAACCTTAATTCAAATTATAAGTTATGTCTTCTAAATTCACTTTGGCTTTTACCTTAAATAACAAGTGTAATTTTGATTAATGTTTAGTGATTTCATTCACATAAAGACATACATTTAATGAGTTCATTTATATAAAGATTAATTCCTGGTTAAATCATTTAGGGAAGTATATTTAAGTGAATTTTATTTTTAAGACATCATTGATATAATAGATAGGCATACTAATTAATAAATACAATAAAGCTTGACACTCTTATAAGGAAACTAGGAAGTTGTTTATTTGTGTTCATTGTGTTCTTTATTTAGAGTGGCTTTTTGCAGAATCCATGTATAAAATCTGTTGTTAAATTGAAGTGGCAAACTGGACCTTAGGGTTGTACCTTTTATTGACTTTTTGTCCAAAATGTTACATAAGTAGAAAAGTATTTAACAATAAACATTTGAAATATCTTTCTTCTTTATTTGTAACAGTGTTTGAATCTTTGGTTCAAATTCAGTTGTCCTCCTTCCATTAACTCTGCATGGGGTTTGTGGCTTGGATTAAAGAGAGAATTGTGTTATAAAAATGACAGATTTGAATCCATTTTGAAATGGTTTAAAATTTATCATTAGGTATTAGAATTGAACATTTTTATAATTTTTTTTAATTTACTGCCCTCTCTCCTTTTAAATTAGGTGCTCTGTGGATGTGTATAGTTTTAAATCCCCACTGCAAGTTGGAACAGAAGGCCAGTTGGCTAAAACAGCTGAAAAAGTGGAACAGTGTTGATGTCTGTCCATGGGAAGATGGAAATCATGGCAGTGAATTACCCAACTTAACCAACGCTCTGCCTCAGGGTGCAAATGTCAACCAAGGTTAGTCCACAGTAATATTCTGCTTTCTTCATATCTAATTGTGCACATACATTTATGACAGTAACTTACAATGAATATGGGAAAATAATTTCCCCACTTAAGAACTTATTATAACTCAAGGAATTTAATGTGTTTTGACTATGAATATATGTTTTAATTTTTACCTGAGACCATTGTGTGCTTTTCTTCATATTCTCAGAATACAGAAGGATGTAATACTTATATGTATTAGTATGGGTTATTTACAATTATATAAAACTAGAGGTGGGGTCCCTCAGCCTGGCTGGCAATGGGGCCGATCAGGGCCGTCTCACCCAGTCTGGGGGGAGGGACCGTGGGAGGTTGGCTGTGGGAGTGCACTAACCACCAGGGGGCAGCTCCTGCATTGAGCCCTGGTGGTCAGTGCGTGTCATAGCGACTGGTCAACCGGTTGTTCAGTTGACCAGTCGTAACGGTCACTTAGGCTTTTGTATATAGAGATTATATGGTATATAAACTTGCTTATTAACTATTTAATTTGAATATTTTTAATTTAATAAATCATGGTATAGATTGGTAATATTGAAAGGTTTTAGCAGCTGTGTGTTTTTGTCTCTTTTGGTCAATTCATATTTGGGCTACTCCGTAGTCAGTTAAAAATTCTTAGTTTTAGAATATAGCAAGAATTTTATGATGGTTGGAAGGGCATGGGGTGCTGTTGGCATTTGGACTAGGAAAATTCTTCATTGTGAAGGATTGTCTAGCATACTTATTTCTACCTTCTGCAGGCTAATAGTGCCCCCTACTTTGGGACAACTAACAAATGCACACAGACATTTCCAAATGTCCTCTGAAGAACCTCTGTCTTACATTTCCATCCCGTTTTGTTTGTTTGTTTTTTGAGCTCCTCTATTGGATCGACCCATTTAGCTCAAGTCCCTCTCATCTTTTTTTTTTAATCTTTCCTCTGCTTAACTATTTTTTCTCAGCTACTATAGCATTTTCTCCTCTCTTTCAGAACCAAATCTTAAAAGTAGTTAACGCTTACAAATAAAACTTTCATTCATTAATTCATGTCACTATTTTTGTGTGATTTTGTGCTGTTGCTGCCTTTTTCTATTTTGTTTTTAAGAAAACTTGAAAGACTCTAAAGTTATGAAAAATGCAAGATGAGAGTTACATGATATCAGAACTATCCAGAATCAAGACTGTCATTCTATGTGTGCTGGCCCCATATACAGTTGGTACTCCTGGAAAGAGATGACAATGTGCTGAGTGCAAATGTGGGTTAGCATAGTGTTCTCAGTCTCTATAAAGAAAGAATTACATGTATTACTCCACAGGGACTTGTCCAATGAAAAGGATGGAAGTTTTAGGACTTGGGCAAGATGATTGGCTGGCTCTGCTTTGTCTAGAGGTATTTGCCTTGGGAATTCAGTATTTGAAATCTGTCATATCTTTATTGCTCATGATTTTATTTAATAACTTTGAAGAAAATACATGTACCCCTTATACCCAAATTATTTTCCAGAAGCTCAGAATTTTCAAGTTTAGCAATTCAACATCTTTTCTCTTGCATTGCTAGGAAAGGATATGCCTACATCTATATAGGCAATATCTTTAATCTTTTATTTCTTTATATTTGGAAGTTTCTCTGTTTCACTCCTTACCTGCTTTTGGGGAGCACCATCCTAACATTTTACACTTACTTTCCATTTGGTTACTTTCTCCTTGGTTAAACAGGAATATTCCATTGGCTTCAGAACACCCTTAAACAGTGGTCCAGCCTCCAGATAAAACAGTTCATTTTATTTATGGTTTGGCCTAGGGGTATGAAGTCAGGACCTAGTTTCTGAGGGCAATATTTATAGCTGTTGTGCCTAAAGGCACCAGGGCTCCTGTTTTTAGCATAATGCTCACATCCTCCAGAGGGGCTGTCAGGAGAGAGCTGAACAGGCTGCTGGGGAGAGCCCGCAGTGGCCAGCAGTGCCATTGCAGCTGGGTGTGGAGTGTACAGACAGTGGGCAGAACTGCATGTGTTGGCATATTGAAGTGAATGTGAAGGGCAAATCAGGCCCTGACTTTGCTAGCAGAGATTGATTGTTAGAATTAATTAACAGCAGCAATAACAGTATTAGAATCCACACCCTTTGAAAGAGTAGTTTGTTTGACTTTTTAAAATGTACGACAATGGTAGCCAATTTTTTATTTTTATATTTTTTGATAAAATAACTAATTTCTCCCATTTTACCTTTCTGAATTTCTCAAGTTTTCTTCAATAAGTATGCATTATTATTAATACATTTTATTAAAAATTGGGTTAATATAATCTGTTTCTCTTTTTTTTATCTTAATTGCAAAAATCAG
Organism: Myotis lucifugus; assembly: GCF_000147115.1. Taxonomy (NCBI): domain Eukaryota; kingdom Metazoa; phylum Chordata; class Mammalia; order Chiroptera; family Vespertilionidae; genus Myotis; species Myotis lucifugus. The sequence goes on along the minus strand of NW_005871048.1, from coordinate 46,807,724 downwards.
AAAACTAAAGACATCTAAGATAAAAATTGACCATAATTTTGCCACCTAATCAAGCCAACATTTTGGGGTGTGTTTTTTTGTCATTGTCTACATACATAATCAGTTTTTTCTGTGTCCCATATTATTATAGAACTTTCTGTCTTACATTTTCATTTAAATATTTTATTAGTATTTAGCCTTTTTTTTGTTACAGTTGGTTTTATTGTTCTCTTAGAGCTAACAACTGTTAAAAGCCTAGTGTGCCCTATACCTTTCTCTATGCTCAGACAATCAATACAATCATGTGAAAAGTTAAGGTCTTTATTTTTTTTCTAATGGAATGCTATTATTGATACCACAGTGAAGCAAATCACCAGGTAGAATTTCTCATTCTTTTAATACATGCATAACATTAAGTTGCTCTTTTAAAAATCTCCTTTTAGTTTTAAATTCTATTTCTTTGATTTGAGCTAAACAAAGTAAATGAAATGACAAAGCCACTTAAACATGTGTGAGCTTTGCACTTTGGAATATTTGATCAGTTGGCTATGAGAGGTGATGGAGCCAGTTCTTTATTGGGTAGGAGTATATTTATTCTGCTCAGGAAAGGCCCTGATAGGTTCAAAAGGCCTTTTAATGTAAGGTGCACTCTTCCCATTTGTAAGATGTATAATTGAAACTACTGCTAGCAAGGAGTCTAGGCAGGGGCCATAACACATACATCAGTATCTATTCCTCTCAAATTATGTCATTGATGCATTTTGATATGTCTGCTATGCTTAGATATATAGATATCTAAGTTGACCCGAGATCAAACTAAAGTAATGTCTTTCTGTTAAAGACCTTCAGAAACCTTCCAGCTGAAATAGGTGAATTTGGACTGAGGATATCTGTGTTTTGATCTTGATTGCCATTGCCTCGCTGTGTGACCTTGGCAAGTCACTTTACTTCTCTCTATTTTCAGTTTAATCAGCAGAATAGAGAGGTTGGACTTGATGAGTTCTCAGGGCTCTTCTTGATTTTATTTTTTATTTTTATGACTTCCTAATGTCTGTGCTTAGTCAGATCTCCAGTGACAGGAAGATGAAACATTATCAGCTAAGGAAGCTCCAGATTTTGCTTCTCATTTAATTAAGCCTCAGAACAGTGAGGGTGATATTTTGATATTTGAGCTAAGTAAAGTACACATAAATAAAAATAGTTTGTTCCCCTGATTTTCAGTTGAGGCTCACTAAGTTTTGTGCCATAGTTGAAGGTAAGTCTGGAGTGGGGACACAAAGGGTGGGAATGCACGTAGAATTTGGACCATGTTATCCAGAGGAACTGAATATTCCCAGAAGTGGGGATGAGAATATCCTTTATTCCCCAAACATTTCTTTTCTCCGTCAGGTCCTGAAACTTGAACCCTCTTCGGAGTGTATGCTTCTGCTCTTTTGTGATGCCCGGCATACACTATGCTGGGGACATCACACCAGTCATGGAACCTGCACAGGAGTCAGGAGGCAGCCTGTAGGGGCAAGGTAAGTGCGCTGGTTTGTTTTGTAGCTATGTTGTGTGGCTTTGTGAACTGTTAAATATATGCATTTATGCCCTTTGGGATATAAAGTGGCATTTAACCATTATATCCCAAGAAGCATAATAGTTTTAATTGTGCAAAACCGCACAATATAGTTAAAAAATACAACCAAAAGCACAACCCTTCTGCATATCTTTAAAGGCTGATTGCATCTTCCTGAAAGGTTCCATGGCTGGTGTCACATCTCTTGCATAGTGCTTGTGAGAGCTGTTGATCCCATCAGGGCAGCCCACCACAGCACCTCCGAAGTGGGGAGCAGTGAGTTTTCATGTAGTTTTTGTGCCGAGTGCCTCCTTTGAGTGTATTTGGCATGGAAACTAGACTTGACAGTTCTTTTTGCAGGATGCCTTTAATCTTAGCTTGATGGCTGCAGAGTGTTTGTGTTGGATAAAACAAGTGAGTGAATGGTGGCTCTTTGGGCTGACTTGCCTCCTAGTACTTAGGACATGAGAATATTCACCCTCCATCCTTCTGCGTAAGGGGTGAGGACAATGCGTGTGGGTTTGCTCATGAACATCTGGCCACAGAGTGGTATGACTGATTTATTCACATGTGAATAATAGCTGACACGGCTTTCTGAATTGTGAAAAAAACAGATTCATCGAACAGGCCACATCGGACAGTGTTCACCCGAGCCATCGAGGCATGCGATCTCCACTGGCAGGATAGCCACTTGCAGCACATTATCAGCAGTGACCTATACACCAACTACTGTTACCATGACGACACTGAAAACTCCCTCTTTGACTCCCGTGGGTGGCCCCTCTGGCATGGTAAGTGCCCAAACCGGAAAGACATTTCCATGACTTACTTCTTTGTTTAGTTTCTATAGCATTATTGGAGTGGGAGGAGGAGAGCTGAGGGATTCAATGGGAGATGGATGAATGCTTGGCAATAGGAGCTGAGTTTTTCATTCAAATCAAAGTTCAGAAATGGTTTGTTGTGTTTTTTTAATAGTATTTTTGGGGGAAAACATCTTACTATTAAATCCTGTTTTTATGGATATATCTGACAGTGGCAACTTTCTCTCGCCCCTTAACTTTCTGTTTTTAGAACATGTCCCTACAGCCTGTGCAAGAGTGGACGCATTACGTTCTCATGGGTACCCCAGAGAAGCATTGAGACTGGCAATAGCTATTGTTAACACGTTAAGGCGGCAGCAACAGAAACAATTGGACATGTTCCGAACTCAAAAAAAAGGTGAATGTGAAGGAGTTTGTTTTCATTGGAATGAATGGGATTTTTGGTGATGACATCACTAGGTTTTGTGCTCTTTTGGGAGAGATGGCTTTTAAAATGAAAGTGATGGAGATGGCAGTACTTAACCACTCATTCGAAATATTTAATATCTGATCTTTGAGAAATTTTAGGTATTTCCCCCCCTGGCTTAATATTGTAAAATGTAAGATTTTTTTTTAAGTGTCTTAGGTTAGTTAATTTTTTATGGGGGAGAAGTTTTTATTATTATTATTTATCATTGGTACAATTTGAACCAAAGAAAGGGGGAGCTTAATATGTCAGAATTATCTAAAATATAAGTTAGCCAAATATCTTATTTTGTGACTGCATTTTAATTCTAACAGTAGGGTTCTGTGGGGTAGACTGCCTATGTTTGAATCATAGCAATCGGTCCAAACTCAGAGTCCTTGGGCAATGACTAGACCTCTCTGTGATTTAGACTCCTCATCTGTGGAATGAGGCTCAGTTGAGGACCTATTTCTTAGAGTTCTTGAGAAGATTATTAATCCTTTAAAGCACTTAAAGCAGGGCCGGGCATAGTGTGTAATCACTCTAAAACTTTTTACTTGTTATAATTTGTACATAAAGACATTATATTTAAAGTGATCACAGCAGAAAACTCCTCGGATTTTTAAAATTCTGTCAACATTTGATGATGAACTGTCAGCTGACAGAACATATTAACTTCTCTTTATCTCAGTTTATTAATCTTTTAGATTTTACATTAAGCATTACTGAGTAGTCAGAAAAAGAAATACGTATGCTTTTTCTGGATAATCTATGCACTTTTTGTTCCATCTGTAGGTATAAATCTTTTTATGTTTCTTTGGCAGGATTGTGTTTACTCTGGAATTTTATTTCTTATCCAGAAAGATAGTTTTAGTTGCTGTTGTTTTTTTCTTTTTATGTTTTTGTTTTTAATTCTTGAGTGATTATACACACTCCACCTAGGATACAGCTAAAAATTATAAAGAAGTTGTTGAAGTAGGCTGGAGGTTAGATTTTTTTTGAACTTTTAGTATCCTCTACATTGAAAGTATTATAAATGTTAACATTATCATTTATATGATGGAAGGAAATTCCAAAGGTACAATTTGAACCAAAGAAAGGGGGAGCTCAGATAGTATTGGATTATAATATTCCTGATAATCAAGACTTTGTTGTTCAATCTTTCATGTTCTTCATGTCATCACTAGTTAAAAGATATGTTTGCAAGATATGCTGCTTGGTCCTTTGGAAAATATTCCTGAAATTCTCCTCCCCCTAAATACATATAATATCTGGCCAAAAGGTATTTACTTCTGAAAAGTATAAAGAATGATAATATTTAAACTAAGGAAGATTGAAGCACATTTTATCCTACAAAAAGAGAGCTAGCTCATGATTATCTGATCTTTAAAAATCATAACCTTTAAGAACTGTCTTTAAAATGAGTTTAATAAAAATGTTGCAGCCCTAACCCATTTGGCTCAGTGGATAGAGCGTTGGCCTGCAGGCTGAAGGGCCCCAGGTTCGATTCCGGTCAAGGGCATGTACCTTGGTTGCGGGCACATCCCCAGTGGGAGGTGTGCAGGAGGCAGCTGATCGATGTTTCTCTCTCATCGATGTTTCTAACTCTCTATCCCTCTTCCTTCCTCTCTGTAAAAAAATCAATAAAATATATATTTTTTTAAATGTTGCAAATCTAAGAAATGCAAAGTGTATAAAAATGTTAGCTCATGTAGGTATGTTTAGAATACATGTTAAATTAAACTGATTTGGTTATCTTTGAGGCCACTCTTAGACACATTTCTCTTTTATCCTGGGAGCAATGAAAACCTTTATTTCTGATTATTCTTAAGTATTCTGGGATTACATATCTATACCTATATTTTTCTCTACTTTTTTTGTCTGTCAATATTTAAAGAATATGTTTTTCATAGCTGTTTTTCATGCAATACAGTTACTTATTGCATGGACAAGATTGGCAAATGAATTATTTTGTACATTTTTTAATACTATATGGCATGATATGTCAGCTTCTGTTTTTTAATTGATATATAGTTTACATTTAGCATTATATTAGTTCTGGTGTACAATATAATACTGCACTATTTATATATTTAAAAATGAATAGCCCAGTAAGTCTAGTTAACATCCATCACTACATATAGTTAAAAATATTTTTTCTTATGACATTTTAAGATCTATTCTCTTAGCAACTTTCAAATATACAATACAGTATTATTAACTATAGTCACCATGCTGTAAATTATATCCTCATGACTTATTTATTTTATGCCTGAAATTTTTTACCTTTTGACCACCTTCTATTTCATCCATCCCCTCACCTCTGGCAACTGCCAATCTGTTCTCTGTATTTGGGAGCTCAGTTTTTTAAAAATATGAGTGAAATCATATGGTATTTATCTTTCTCTGTCTGACTTATTTCACTTAGTTCAACTTCTCAATTTTTTCCCCTTTGTTCAGACACTTCTATTAATTTAGTCTGAAATTGCATCATGTTTCTTTTTTTAAAATTTATTTTCCCGTTATTGATTAAGATACTACAAATGCGTCCTTATCCCCCCCAATGTCCTCTTATCCCCCCAATCCTGCCCTCACCCTCACCCCCTGTTGTCCACATCCATCGCTTATATGCATGCATACAAGTCCTTTGGTTGATCTCTCCCCCTCACCCCCACCCTCCCCTACCTTCCCTCTGAGTTTTGAGCATCTGATCGATGTTCCTCTGTCTCTACATCTGTTTTTACTCATCGGTTTATGTTGTTCATTATAATCCACAAATAGTGAGAACATGTGATATTTATCTTTCTCTGACTGACTTATTTCACTTAGCATAATGCTCTCCAGCTCCATCCATGCTGTTGCAAATGGTAGGAGTTCCTTCCTTTTTACAGCAGCGTAGTATTCCATTGTGTAGATGTGCCAAACTTTTTTAATCCATTCATCTGCTGATTGGGCACTTAGGCTGATTCCAAATCTTAGCTATTGTAAATTGTGCTGCTATGAACATAGGGATGCATATATCCTTTCTGATTGTGTTTCTGGTTTCTTGGGATATATTCCTAGAAGTGGGATTACTGGGTCAAATGGAAGTTACATTTTTAGTTTTTTGAGGAAACTCCATACTGTTCTCCACAGTGGCTGCACCAGTTTGTATTTCCACCAGCAGTGAACGAGGGTTCCTTTTTCTCCACATCCTCGCCACCATTTGTCATTTGTAGATTTGTTGATGATAGCCATTCTGACAGATGTGAGGTGGTACCTCATTGTCGTTTTGATTTGCATCTCTCGGATGATTAGTGACTTTGAGCATGTTTTCATATGTCTCTCAGCCTTATGTATGTCCTCTTTCAAAAAGTGTCTATTTAGGTCCATTGCCCATTTTTTGATTGGGTTGCTTATCTTCCTTTTGTTAAGTTGTATGAGTTCCCTGTAAATGTTGGAGATTAAACCTTTATCAGAGATATCATTGGCAAATATGTTCTCCCATGCAGTGGGTTTTCTTGTTGTTTTGTTGATGGTTTCTTTTGCTGTGCAGAAGTTTTTTATTTTGATATAGTCCCATTTGTTTATTTTCCCTTTAGTTTCCATTGCCCTAGGACAGGGGCCGGCAACCCCTGGCATGCGTGCCAAACATGGCACGCCAGTAACTTTTGCTGGCACGTGAAACCCTCTCTTATAATCTTCCATTTACAATTTTTTTCTTAATATCAACTTTTTAATTTTTCAGATAAATTCAGTGTAGGTGCATCTTAGATAAATAAATAATTTTACATAACAAGTTATCTTAAAGACCATTGACATAGCTGACTTTGAAATGCAGTTGATTGAATTTCAGAGTAGCTCAATTTGGAAGCAGAAATTTATTGACCTTAGAGTTGACTTGGAAAACATTGAAAAAAAGCGATTAGAGACAGGAGTGCCAGAGAGAAGTGTCGAAAATAAACTATTGAGGACTTGGAATGCCATTCCAGAAAATTTTTTCTGTTTAAAAAACTTTGCAACAGCATTACTCTCCATGTTTTCATCCACATACGCTTGTGAATCTTTGTTCTCAGTGATGAATTTTGTTAAGTCTCGTAATAGGAGTAGCCTGACGGATGAAAGTAGTAGCTCGTGCATATCTCTGAAGGTCACGAAATATAAACCTGATGTAAAATCTCTATCATCAGTGATGCAGCAGCAAAAGTCCCAATGATAATATCAAATGGAGTCATAAAGTTTTCTGTTGGACTATCAGTGTATATGTATACATTAAAAAATAAATGTATTTTTCATCATCATATACTGTGTTTTTGTCACTGGAATGAATTTTATTATGTCTTCAAGGTTCTTCACATACGTACACCTTAAGAGATATAAAGTAGGCGTAACATGTTCTCAAAAAATTAGGGTTGGCACGCAGAAGAATTTTGAGTCAGAGATTTTGCTGGTTTTGACATGCACTCACAAAAAAGGTTGCCCACCCCTGCCCCAGGAGCTGTGTCAGTGAAGAAATTCCTTCGGCATACATCTGAGATTTTGCTACCTGTGGATTCCTCTAATATTTTTATGGTTTCCCATCTTACGTTTAAGTCCTTTATCCATTTTGAGTTTATTTTTGTGTATGGTGTAAGTTGGTGGTCTAGTTTCATTTTTTTGCATGTATCTGTCCAATTTTTCCAACACCATTTATTGAAGATACTGTCTTGACTCCATTGTATGTTCTTGCCTCCTTTGTCAAATATTAATTGAGCATAGTGGTTTGGGTTGATTTCTGGGTTCTATATTCTATTCCATTGATCTATATGTCTGTTCTTGTGCCAATACCAGGCAGTTTTGAGAACAGTGGCTTTGTAATACAGCTTGATATCTGGTATTGAGATCCCACCTACTTTGTTCTTCTTTCTCAGGATCGCAGCAGCTATTCGGGGTTTTTTATTTTTATTTTTTATTCCAGATGAATTTTTGGAAAGTTCTTTCTAGATCTGTGAAATATGCTGTTGGTATTTTAATGGGGAGTGCATTGAATCTGTAGATTGCTTTGGGTAGTATGGACATTTTGATGATGTTGATTCTTTCAATCCATGAACACGGTATGTTCTTCCATCTGTTTATGTCTTCCTCTATCTCTTTTTTCAATGTCCTGTAGTTTTCTGGGTAGAGGTCTTTTACCTCCTTAGTTAAGTTTATTCCTAAGTATCTTAATTTTTTTTGTGCAATGGTAAATGGGATTGTTTTTTTAATTTCTCTTTCTGTAAGTTCACTATTAGCGTATAAAAATGCCATAGATTTCTTGGTATTAATTTTGTATCCTGCTACATTGCCAAATTCATTTATTAGGTCTAATAATTTTTTGACGGAGTCTTTAGGGTTTTCTAAGTACAGTATCATGTCATCTGCGAATAATGACAATTTTACTTCTTTTCCAATTTGGATGCCTTTTATTTCTTCTTCTTGTCTGATCGCTTTGGCTAGCACTTCCAGTACTATGTCGAACAGGAGTGGTGAAAGTGGGCATCCCTGTCTTGTTCCTGTTCTTAAGGGAAATGGTTTTAGTTTTTGCCCATTGAGTATGATGTTGGCTGTAGGTTTGTCATATAAGGCTTTTATTATGTTGAGGTATGATCCCTCTATTCCCACTTTGCTGAGAGTTTTTATCAAGAAAAGGTGTTGGACTTTGTCAAATGCCTTTTCTGCATCAATTGATATGATTGTGATTTTTGTCTCTCAACTTGTTTATGTGATGTATCACGTTTATTGATTTGCAGATATTGTACCAGCCTTGCATTCCTGGAATAAATCCCACTTGGTCATGGTGTATGATCTTTCTAATGTAATGCTGGATCCGGTTTGCTAGAATTTTGTTGAGGATTTTAGCATTTATGTTCATCAGGGATATTGGTCTGTAATTCTCTTTCTTTGTGGTGTCTTTATCTGGTTTTGGGATTAGGGTAATGCTGGTTTCCTAGAAAGAGCTTGGAAGTGTGCCTTCCTCTTGAATTTTTTAGAATAGTCTGAGAAGGATTGGCTTTAGTTCTTCTCTGAATGTTCAGTAAAACTCCCCTGTGAAGCCATCTGGTCCAGAGCTTTTGTTTGCTGGAAGCTTTTTGATTACTGTTTCAATTTCATCAGTAGTTATTGGCCTATTCAGGTTTTTTGATTCTTCCTGATTGAGTTTTGGAAGCTTGTATTTTTCTAGGAATGTGTCCATTTCATCAAAGTTGTCCAGTTTGTTGGAGTAGAGTTGTTCGTAGTATTTTTTGACAATCCTTTGTATATCAGTAGGGTCTGTTGTTACTTCACCTCTTTCATTTCTGGTTTTGTTTATTTGGGTCCTTTCTCTTTGTTTCTTGGTGAGCCTGGCGAGAGGTTCATCAATCTTGTTAATCCTTTCAAAGAACCAGCTCTTGGTTTCATTGATCTTTTGTATTGTTTTTTGGTCTCTATGTCGTTTATTTCTGCTCTGATCTTTATTATTTCCTTCCTTCTGGATACTGTGGGCTTTTCTTGTTGCTCTCTTTCTAACTCTTTGAGTTGTGTGGCTAGATCATTTATTACCAGTTTTTCTTGTTTTTTGAGGTAGACCTGTAGAGCTATGAACTTCCCTCTCAGGACTGCTTTCATTGTGTCCCATAGATTTTGGATTGTTGTGTTTTCATTGTCATTTGTTTCTAGGATGCTTTTTATTTCTTCTTTGATCTCTCCGGTAACCCAGTCATTGTTTAATAGCATGCTATTTAGCCTCCAAGTGTTTGATTTTTTTTCGATGTTTTTATTGTAGTTGATTTCTAGTTTTATGCCATTGTGATCTGAGAAGATGCTTGTTATGATTTCTATTGTTTTCAATTTGAAGAGACTTTGCCTGTGTCCTAAGATATGGTCTATCTTTGAAAATGTCCCATGTGCACTGGAGAAGAATGTATATTCTGTAGCTTTGGGGTGAAATATTCTGAAGATGTCAATTAAGTCCATCTGCTCTAGTGAGTCATGCAGGATTGCTGTTTCTTTGCTGATTTTTTGTTTAGAGGATTTATCCGGTGGTGTCAGTGGGGTATTAAAGTCCCCTACTATGACTGTATTGCTATCGATCTCTCCCTTGATATCTTCCAGAAGTTGTTTTATGTATTTGGGTGCTCCTGTATTGGGTGCATATATGTTTACCAGAGTTACATCTTCTTGTTGAATTGCTCCCTTTAGTATTATGTAGTGGCCTTCCTTATCTCTTGTTATGGCCTTTACTTTGAGGTCTATTTTGTCAGATATAAGTATTGCAACCCCAGCTTTTTTCTCATTTCCATTTGCCTGAAAAATTTTTTTCCATCCCTTCACTCTCAGTCTGTGTGAATCCTTTGTTCTGAGGTGGGTCTCTTGCAGACAGCAAATATATGGGTCACGTTTTCTTATCCATTCAGATACCCTGTGTCTTTTGATTGGAGCATTTAATCCATTTACATTTAATGTTATTATTGAAAAGTACTTGTTTGTAGTCATTTTTATTCTTAATGTTTGTGTTTCTTCTTGTCTTTCTGTTTCTTCTTTTTACAGCAGTCCCTTTAGCATTTCTTGCATTATTGGTTTGGTGGTAATAAACTCTCTTAGCCCTTTTTTGTCTGTGAAGCTCCTGATTCCACCTTCAATTTTGAATGATAGCCTTGCTGGGTATAGTATTCTTGGATTTATTCCCTTGCTTTGCATCACTTTGTATATTTCTTTTCATTTCCTTCTTGCCCTGGTGTGTTTCTGTTGAGAAGTCAGCTGATATTCTAATAGGAGATCCCTTGTAGGTAACTTTCTGTCTCTCTCTGGCAGCCTTTAAGATTCTTACTTTGTCGTTGGTGTTTGCCAATTTAATTATGATGTGTCTTCGTGTTGGTCTTTTGGGGTTCATCTTGTTTGGCACTCTATGTGCTTCTTGGACTTGTGTAGTTTTTTTCTTGCCAGTATCAGGGAAGTTTTCTGTCATTATTTCTTCAAACAGGTTTTCTATTCCTTGCTTATCCTCCTCTCCTTCTGGTACCCCTATTAAGTGAATGTTGTTTCGTTTTGCGTTGTCCCAAAGCTCCCTTAGGCTCTCCTCTTGCTTTTTAAGTTTTTTTTTTCCAGTTGCTCCTGTGTTTGTGTGTTTTTTCCTACCTTGTCTTCTAATTCGCTGATGTCGTCCTCAGCCTCTTCTAGTCTGCTGTTTAAGCCTTCCATTGTGTTCTTTATTGCAGCTATGTCATTCTTCATTTCCTCTTGGTTCCTTTTCATGTTGGTGACATTCTCATTCAGCTCCTTATAATTCTCATTGAGTTGTATGTATTTGTCATCCAGCCGTTTGAGCATCCTTATAACTATTACTCTGAATTCTTTGATAAGTTAGTAGCCTCAATTTCATTTAACTCCCTTTCTGGTGATTCCTCGCTTTTTCTTTCCTTTGTGGATTGCTTTTTTGTCTTCCCATGTTTTGCTGTAATGTTTTAATTGTAGCTCCGATTGCTTTGCTACCCAGTTTCTTTTGGGTATGGTGCTACTGGTGTGACCTCTCAGGTCTTCTGGGCTTAGTAGTATAGTGTAGCTCCCTACTTGAGCTATTTGGGTTCTCTTGATGTAGGCCTGCGAGCTGGAAAGGCGCAACTGAGGTGTCTAGAAGTCAGCAGCCGTGGATGGGGTGTCCCAATTTTTGCTGTCTTGTGCCTTTGGTTGAAATCATGCATGCCCAGCCGGTACTCACAGTGGCACCCAGGAACCGTCCGTTGGGGTAGTGGGGCTCAGGAGGCCTGTGTTCTGGAAAGGCGTGTCTGTGGTGTCCAGAGTTCTGTAGTTGTTGGGTGGGCAGACTCAGCTTTTGCTGCTGCCTCCGTGGTTGGATACACGCAATCCCAGCAGCAGTTCACAGGGTCACCTGTGGTGTGTTTGCTAGCAGGGTGTATTGACACACTCTGAAGGGCCCTAGCACTGAAGCCACTGGATTGCAGTGTCTGTGGGCAGGTATCCCAGAAGAGGGAATTCAGCGTTTCTACAGCCCAGCAATGCACCCCTGTTTGTTTAAGTGCGTGTCCAGCGGGGCTCACAGCGGGGCCCCAGGGCTGCTGGTCTTGGGAGACCTACACGCTGGAAAAGCATGCAACTGTAGTGTCCAGAGTTCTGCAGCTGTGGGGTGGGGAAACTCAGTTTTTGCTGATGCACCTGTGGTGGATAGGCGCGCATTCCCGGTGGTGGCGCACAGGAGCACCCACAGTGAGTTTGCTAGCGCAGGCGCACTGAAGCACTCTGAAGGGTCCTGGCGCTTAATCAAGGCGTCTTTGGGCAGGTATCCAGGATGGGTGAATTCAGAATTTCTACTGCCCAAGGGAGTGTGTCCCTATTTGTCCAAGATCGGACCCAGCGGGAGGCTCACTGCGGCTTCCCAAAGTGTCCTGTGGATAGGTGGGCGGCTTCCCAAAGTGTCCTGTGGATAGGTGGGCTCAGGGGGAGTGAGCAACTGTGGCAGTGCCTTGGCCGGGCGCTGAGTTGCGCAGCTGGGTGTGTGTGGGCAATTATTCAGGCAGAGGGAATTCAGAATTTCTACTGGGGGGCAGTGCGCCTGTGTCTGTACAAAATCACACCCAGCTGGGGCTCACAGTGACTCCAAAGAGAAGTCTATGGAGTGGTGTGCCTCGGAGACCTGCGCGCTGGTGTGCCTCGGAGACCTGCGCGCTGGTCTGCCGCTGGGGAGGGGGAGGCTGCACTTACTGCTGCGGGCAGTGCTCCTTTGGAGGTGGAGATCCCAGGGTCTGCGAGTCTGCAGGTGGGCAGCAGGATTTTGGCTGGAGTGGCTGCTGGGTTGCGGGCAGTATCCCAGGCCTGTCTGGGTGGTGGTGCTGATGAGTTCCTAGAAGAGGCCGCTCTCCCCTTCAAGATGGCGTGGGCTTTGTGCCCGAGTCAACTTCTCAATTTTTAAAAAACTACTTTTTAAACTTTATTTCTCCCATTTCTGTGTTTTTTCACTAATTTTTGTGTGAAAAGAAAGGACATATAGGAAATACTTTGTAAAATTTTATCCTCAGTTTCTATCACTTGACAGATTTATTTGTATAAGTACAACACTTTCCTTCAATATATATATATATATATATATATAAAATTTCCTACCAAGCATATAGATTTGGTTGTTCCCATATTTCTTTTTTTCATACTGGTTATGTATATGAAAGCTAGTGATAGAAACCAAAGGGAAAGACCTTTCCAAGGAATCTAGGACCAAACTTTTATAAATTTTAATACATTATGGTAGGCAATGCTTTATTTTTATGTACTGATAGTTGATTGTCCAAACCAGAAAACTTCTAAAGGAATGTTGGATTCATGGAATGGCTCTTTAGCAATTTACAAGCAGTTTTTTTCTTATATACTTTATACTAGAGGCCCAGTGCATGAAATTCCCCCAAGCCGGTCCGCCCTCTGGTCGAACTCCCAGAAGAACTCCAGTTGAGGGGGCAATTTGCATACTACGCTTTTATTATATAGGATTGTATATAGATTTTATTATATGTTCATTTAAGAAGGGGCTATTACCGTTTATTACTTTAGTAAACACTAAGATGTAAAGTGTTGCATTTTTTACAACAATGGAATATGTCTTTTAAAATATTTGCAGCTTTCTTCCAGCACTTTGTAATTTAACTGAAGAACTTGAAAGTGCTAACATTCTGTGAAAAATGAAAGGGATATGTTTCATTCAAATGATATGTTATCTTCTGCTATAGTTCCTTTTTGTGGCAAAGGTCCTCCCTTAAATGGCTCACTGATCCATGATAAGGAACAATTTCATAAGGTGATAGGGAAGTAAGCTAATAATATTCATGGGGGAGTCCAAGTCTGACCCAGGCCACAACGGCCCTCTAGTCTCCAGCTTAGGTGATCCAGTGAGCACTGACTCTGAGAGCATCTTCTTAATAAAATTGTAGAGTTATCCAGTGGTAATTCTGGGGGCAACTTTTTAGTCCTCTCTAATGTCACTCTTAGGAAGTGAGGGGAATTGTCCCTAGCTTCTCAGGTGACAGTTTGGAATTGACATTTCCTCATACAACATAATTTAAAAGTGTACATTGTAATGTTAACACTGTACCCTGGGCACATGAATTAAATAGATGTTTGGGAGCTTTCCTAGGAGGTTAGTACCATTTATATTGATTTATAGATGAATCTTCCGAATTCAAAATAGTTTACAAGTTGGGGATTATATGTATCTTTGTTTTTTAATTTAATTCAGTATTAATTTGTCAGGATGCTGCTTTAAATGGCAAAGCCTCTCTTCCCTTTACTTCTTTTCATCTCTCAATTTCCTTTTCTTACACAGAGCTACCCCATAAAAGCATAACCTTGATAACCAATCTGGAGGGCTGGGTTGGACACCCTCTGGACCCTGTAGGCACTCTTTTCAGCAGCCTTATGGAAGCCTGCCACATGGACGATGAAAGCTTCCCTGGATTCTCCAATTTCACAGGTAAAACCTTGACATTGGTCTCGTGTGCCCTTTTTTCTAAACTCTGAATGGCAGTGGTCATTTTTCTTCACAGTTTGTTTTATGAATCCATACAGTTAACAATATCTACAGCTAGCAAGAGAGCAAGGAAATAGGCACTCTCCGCTTTTCAGGCAGGCTCAGATTCGACAGTTGACAGCATGTATAAAGAACTTTAGGCATATTTATTCTCTTCTAGTCAGTGGTTGTGCATCTAAGAATTTATTTGCATTGATGACTGTTTTCCAGCATAAAGATATACAATAAGGATGTGCATAATGTGGGAGTGAGAAAGGGTTGTCCCTTTGCTGCTTCCAGGGTTGGGTGAGCTCAGAGGGTTTATTATCTTCCCTCCATATTGTCTATTGTGGTGGTTACCTCCATGGATTATGGGTGACCCAAAACTCTATTGGGAGGGCAAAAGGTATGACTGTGAATGTGCTTTCCTTGGGAGTTCAATGGTTGAAAGTTTGTTAAGTTTCTAATGGAAACAGAGATAAGAGAATGCTCAAAGAATCATTACTATTGTGATAACTGATGACTTATTTGATAACAAAAAGGCCCTTGAAATTGGGTTACATGTATTGTATTCTCTACTGTTTTTATTATAAACTAGAGGCCTGGTGCATGAAATTTGTGCATGGGAGGGGGGTGTCCCTCAGCCTGGCCTGCACCCTCTCCAATCTGGGACCCCTCGGGGGATGTCCAACTGCCGATGGGACATCCCTCTCACAATCTGGGACCACTGGCTCCTAACCGATTGCCTGCCTGCCTGCCTGATCACCCACAACTGCCCTCCCCTGCCGGCCTGATTGCCCCTAACTGCTTGCTCCCCTGCCGGCCTGATCGCCCCTAACCGCCTCTGCCTCAGCCCCCGCCACCGTGGCTTTGTCCGGAAGGAAGTCGGGCATCCGGAAGATGTCCGGTCAATCTGGTCTAATTAGCATATTACCCTTTTATTAGTATAGATTTTAACATTGTGATAAAAGTATGCAAACTTTGTTTATTGTGAGGCTTTTAAGAATTGGTAACTGTTGCAGTCATCATATAATTTTACACTTGTTTAATTAAAAGTTTTCTCATTCTTAAGTATTCTTAGTATCTCCTCTTAGATTTATAGTTTTCTTTGGTGATTCATTTTCAATGGGAAAAATATTTGTAATATTCTATCCCCCAAAACATACACATCTAGTTATTCATTTAGAAAACATAATGGAAAGCTATACACTTGTTTTTTGGTCTTCTTGGAATTAAGTCAATAATTCATTTACAAGTACTGGGTAAAACAAATATTTGTACCTGAAAAAGTAGTTTCTGAACTCTGATTTCTTTTGTGACATTTTACAGAGAATATGGGACAGTGCAAATCTCTGGAATACCAGCATCTACCTGCACACAAATTCTTAGAAGAAGGGGAATCCTATTTAACACTAGCTGTGGAGGTAGCCCTGATAGGGCTGGGACAGCAGCGTATCATGCCTGATGGGCTGTACACACAAGAGAAGGTTTGCCGGAATGAGGAGCAGCTCATTTCTAAACTTCAGGAAATTGAATTGGATGACACACTGGTGAAAATTTTTCGAAAGCAAGCAGTCTTCCTATTAGAAGGTAGTTTAATAAAGAGATTTTCCACTTATTTAGCCAATTTTATTTATGTTGGGAGTAAGGTTTGAATGTATTTAATATGGTGGTTATCCTGGTAGTATGGTCAGTGAGTGTTCATTATCCAATTATAGTATTACTTAATAAAAAAATACAGATGTTCAGATTTATATCATTTTATTTAGGTGGTCACCTAGGATAACCTATTAGAAATGAGCCCCATTTAATGCCACCAGCTCTGAAAAGGACTGTTTTTATTTTGGCTTGTTGTTCCTGAGATAAATGCAAGTTTGATATTTAGTGAGCTGTTGCTGGTAGCCATATTCCTCTTTGCTGGATCAATTAAATAATATAATGGAAATTGATTGGCATTCCTCTGAATTATTGGCTATTACATGACGTCTGGGTTTTGAATATGTCATTTGCACATGCTAACAAAGGACTGAAAGCTGCAGGAGTGGATCTCCACTGTGCTGAGTCATTATTTCAGAGAATTCATTAGGATTAGATCCAGCAAGTTAAAGTTTCATAGACTCTCTAAGGCAAAGCCCAGTTTTCTTCTTTTCATAAGGTTAAGAGCTAAAGTGCCTAACAAATTTGGCAAAAATTTTTTTTAACACAGTTTTGTGTGTTTTTTTTCCTTGAAAAGACTAAGTGTAATTAGTATGGTAAATTTAGGTGATGTCTAATTGATAAAAATGACTTCTCTCTCAAGTACACATTTGTCATTATTATGGGATTCTCTCTGATAGGCTCATAAAGTGTGCTGTCTTCATCTTATATTCAGAACTGTTACATATGGGGAAGGGATTTAGAGAAAATAGCATTTCAAAACCTCTTTTATTTTTCCAAAGCTAAAGATCTATTTGAAAGAAAATATGTTCACCAATACATTATACACATTTGTGTTTTAGGAATGCATTCTAAAGAGAAAATGTTTTTAATAGCATGCTTAATTTAGGTAAAAATTCCTAATATTATTTTTTTGAAGCACTCTGCTAAAGTTTTTTTCTTCTTCTTCTAAATATAAAAGCCTATCTTGGCAAATTTCAAGTGATCTTGATTCTTTCATTACTGTTTTCTTTTACTTTCCTCTCATAATTTCTTTTGAAATAAGCAAAATCATTAGCCATAAGTTTTTTTTATGATGTCACTGGCTCTTAGTAACTGGCTTTTGGTTTCCAATATATTGAAGTAGGAAGAGGGTGTATGCTTTCCAGTATATTTAATGAGTAGGAAGAGGGTGTATGCTTTTCAGTCTTGAGGGTGTCTGATATCTCTTTATCATTTACCTTTTAAAATGTTCTCCATGTTCATTACTCATAGTTTTTAATTGTCTTAGTCTTTGATTAGTTCATACCTCCCCATTAAATATTTTTATAAGAACTGTGCCTGATGAAGAGTGTTGTTGACTCATCCCTGCTCGGCCCACAGAGAGTGGGTGGTGCAGGACAGGAAACAGTCCAACAGGAAAGAAAGGGACCCTTTCTGTCAACTCCAGAAGATAGGCACTTCATGGTTGAGTTGACTGCACTGGGCACCAACTTCTTTATGCATCAATGTTCTCCAGGAATTTCAGGGGTGCAATAGTTAGCAGACTCAGATGTCGGAAACTTCTGGGGAACTTACTACCAAATTTTAGTCTTTCATTATTCAATACACTGATTATTGAATTACAGTGATTATTAAGCCACAAATAATTCAGTGTTACCCGACTGAATGTTTTGCTTGTTGGTAAGTGTCATAACAAAGTGTCGATTATGCATTCTGGCTTTTCCTGCATAGTGAACAGGTAGCTTGATGGTTTAAGGGGGAAACATTGGAATGAAATGGAAGAGACATGAAAAAAATAGTCTACAAATTTGCTATATTTAGTTCTTAAGTAAAATAGAGTTAGTGTCTTAGTCTGTTGAGGCTCCCATAACAGAAAAGACTAAGTGTAATTAATAAGGTAAATTTAATTTAGTCACTACAGACTGGGTGGCTTAAGCAGTTGAAATTTACTCCTCAGTTCTGGAGGCTGAAAAGTCTAAGGTCAGGTGCTGGTCAGTACAGTTTCTGGTGAGGTCCTTCTTCTTGGCTTGTAGACAGCTGCCTGAGAGAGAGAAGGTGCATGCATGAGAGCTCTAGCTCTCTGCTGTCTCTTCCTATAAGGATATTAATCCTATTGGATCAGGGCCCCACCCTCTGACCTCATTTAACCTTCATTATCTTTATGAAGGCCCTTTCTCCAAATACAGTCACATTGGGAGTTGGGACTTCGACATAATGAATTGAGGTGGGAGATAATGAGCATTCAGTTCATAATAATAACCTAAATAATTTGGCCTCATTATATGAGCTAAAGGTCGAACTACTAGTATAATGCTATTTCAGCTTTTGAAGAATACCAGATCATTAAAGCATTTTTAAATATCTTAAACACAAGAAAAAGTTGAATAGGTTTGGTAAAATTAGAAATGTAGGATGGATTTTAATTTACCTAGGTTAAAAAAAAATGGTGTTTACTATATGATTTTTCAAGTACTTAGAACAAATAATTCAAAAATACTAATGAAATTTAAAAATAACCTCTATTAAAATTATCTATAATATGTCATACGTAATGTTCCTATTCCATGCTAGTGCAGTAACTCCTCTCACCGTTTCTTCTGCATTTCTTGCATTTTAAACTCTTCACAAGACTGATTTTTCTCAGGGAAAACAAATGCATTATGTCCTTTGAGCAGTAGTGTCATGGTTCATAACTCTAGAAATCATGAAACAGTTTTTACCCAAAGGTGACATGGAAACTAATTTATTATACAGTTTACAGTAACTAAACCTCAAGGTACGTAAGTGGAAAGTAGTTGAACTAACCACTGTGGTTTCCTTTAAAAATTTAAAAGTCTGTATTGCCCTTCCTAGGGCAGCATTCAGAGATCACAGGGGAAGTCGGCTCTGCCACCATTCCTGTCATAGCTTACTAAGAAATGAATTTTGGCTGCTTCAATGTAATTTTGCTTTTAAAATTGGTCTTTTGGAGCGCAAAAAGTAAATTTTCAGTTACTTTAATTTTTTTTCTTTTGCCTACGGTGAGTATCAAATGGGTAACTATTCTCTTACTATTAATCACTTTCTGAGAATCAGTATTTCTGCTTATTAGAAGAAACAATGTTTAAAGTCTTTGTATTGAGATTTGTGGTTCAGAATCCTCCCCAACCCTTCAGAGCACTCTTTTCTGGAAACTTGGCTTATCTGTGCCCTTGAGACTGAGGGACCAGGCACAGGTTCCAAAGTTAAGCGGCAGAGTTATCTGTGCATTTGAAAATCTGGATGCTGGAACATACACGTGTACAGAGGATGTTTCTTGAATTCAGTGAGGTTTTATACATTGGAAGGTTTCTTTCTCCAAAGCAGTTAATGTGAAAAAGCTCTGCCCTTTAGGTCTTTGATTCTCATTTCAGCTGCGGTGCAGTTGGAGGATTGTTCCTGAAGTAAATTCGACTTTGAATACTATAGCCTATAGAATCATTTTTGACTAAGAATCTGTATTCCTTCTACTATGCCACTTAGATCAGCGGTCGCCAACCTTTCGGACCTCGCAGACAATCAGTGGTCCTCGGACCACCGGTTGGCGACCGCTGACTTAGATTACATTCTTAACTAGATTAGCTTGTATATGTTATAACTTTACATAACAATTTTAAGATATACTTTACATGAAATCTTAGTTCCTTTTTTAGGAATGTAAAATGTGTATGCTCTCTTCCCACAGCCGGACCATATAGTGGTTTAGGCGAAATAATCCATCGGGAGAGCGTTCCAATGCACACATTTGCCAAGTATCTCTTCACCTCTCTCCTACCTCATGATGCTGAATTGGCATACAAAATTGCACTGAGAGCAATGCGGTACGTATTCACAGCCCAGCCGGGCAGATGCAATCCAAATTCCCCCCTGGGAGGAATGGCTGTTCACTGATTTCTCATTCATTCATGTTTCTTGTAGGCAGCAGAAAATCTACAGAACATATTTATTTATATGTTTCTTGGATTGTGTAGTGGTTTGTTCATGGGCCGTGGGCTTGTTTGACTTCTGGTTAAAAGGAAGATGGTATCCTTGACTGCTGTCATACCCTGCACTCCAGTGGAGGGTGACGGGGATGGGACTGTTTCTAGTGCTGAAGGCTTCACTAGGAGGACAGATGCTGGTCTGCCAGGATCTGCCCCCCTCAGCACTGACTGCTGCCATGTCCTCTCCAGTCCCTCCTCTTCAGCAATAACAATTAGAGTATGTTCTCTGCCACTCACCTTTCTATTTTCACTTCTCTTTTAAAAGTCAGTTCACCAGATAATTATTTTTACTGCCAATCTGTTCTTGGTGAATATTTTTTAGTGACTTCAAGATGTATTTGTCAGTATTATTTGTAGCCTATTGTGCTTCAAGGACCTGAAAGGAATTATCTACCTTTCTTAAAACATGAACTTTTTCCTTTAAAAAGAAATTAAAGCACTTCTATGTTAAAGTGCAGATTAGACCTCATTATAGTCACCTAAAGACAAACCATGAACATAACCTAAAAGCTTGAGGTGCCGGAGAATAGTTTGATCCCATAGAAACTTTTCATCAAAGACTCTATGTCTGCAACCAGTACAGTGGGTTCAAATCAAGCTCTTGCCTTTTTATGTGTGTAGCTCATCTCTCAGAGGCCTTTTTTTTTTGGTGCAGTGATAAGGGTGTGTGTGTACCTGTGTGTCAGTGTGTTCTGAGGCTGACATCTTTCAATTTCACATGCTTCCCTTGGCAATGTGAAGTTTCATTTACCTACTAGAGAAACCTTATAAATTCTCTTGTCTATTTTTAAAATACCAAAAAATAAATTTAAAACTAACAAGCAAAAGTTTCCCACCAAATTATTTTATACCACTTGGTTTGTGTTTTAACCAATTAACTGCCACATGTCCAAAGACGCTTTTATCTCGCTTGCGTCTATAGACGCTTATGGTGTACAAAGTATTAAAGCACACTTAGTGAGTTCCTGTTCCCATGTTTGGAAGCTGAAAGTTGTCAGATGAAGACAGATGCTCAGCTCTATACCTATTCAAATTTGAGAGTTGTGCTCCTGTGTAAAGGGAAGGATGCTAATGTTATGATGCCACCAGATGCAATTGCTCTGACCATTGCAAAGTTTAAGAGGAAAATAGCATAAGATTTCTCTGTGGGTCTGGCTTATGCTAAGGCTGACACTCAGAAACTCATTTATGATTGTGCTTGGTTGCTGCCCAGGCAGTTTGTTCACGGGGTACTAGAAGGGCACAAGGGAATTGCTTTCCCACCTCTTCTCTTCTACCTGCCACCATCCCCCTGCCAAAGGACTATGTGGTGGGACCTCCTAGGGCAGCCATGGGAACAGGAAGGAAGAGAGACCTGTAGCTTACTTGCTGCTTGGTCCTTCTGGAAGTAGGCGTGGTGGGCTGGGGAAGGGTGTTTTCAGCACTCATTTTCTCATCTTTCCAGGGGGGTTGACTAGTTTCTTCTACAACAACTCTGGAAAGATCTGCCTGTTAATTCAGGAACATTCTGGGTGTTTTTGTGTGTTTTTTTAAACTAAAGAGCAACCCCACCAAAATGCTTATTACTTAATTGACTACGTTGCCATCCTCTAATGCTAACATCTCTTTGTCCCTAGATAAAGGGAAAAGATAATGAGGCATTTGATTTCCTAGAGCAGTACCTGCTCTTGGATGGGGCCCCAAGGCCAGCTTCACACCCTGACCTTGCTAACTCTTCTTGATCCCCAGCTCTTATTCTGTAGTTCCTAATACTGGTGTACTTGATTGAAGATCAGTGTTTTGATGATTGTAGAGGAATTATTTCAGTTATAGCTACTGTACTAATCTCTTTGGCAGTTATATTTGGAGACGATCACTAAGCATGTGCTTTGTTTTTAATAATTATTCTTTATTTGTCAACATATTAATCAAAGATTGATTGAAATGGGAAATTCACGGAATTAATACGAGACTGTCAAGGACAAATACTTGGAACATATGCATTCCTCATCTTCTCATATATATATAATAGAACCTATTCTAACTACAAATGCCTGAAGGGATAAGGAACTCATTTTTTAGAATGTATGAGTAATGGAAAGGGAGTCTTTTTTTTTTTTTTTTTTTTTTACTTTCCCTCTTATGTTGTGTTTTAGTAAGTTAAGCATATATATCTCAGTTATCTACCCGATCCCTGACTGTTGTAATCTAAGTCTTAATATCCACTTCACTGTTAGTTTTCTGTTGATTTCTATTTTTTAATGAGTGGTAAGATTCAAAAATTTGAAAGTAGGTAAACATCAAGACTGAGTTTCATACTTCATTATTACATATCTTAATTTCTTTGAATTGTGCAATTTTCTGAACGGTGTTAAAGAAAGAAATCCCTTAGGTTTGGATAATGAGTAATTAACAAGATGACTTTGGCATCCAGACAGCAGAGTGTAGCTGTACCAGCTCCTCCTGCACAAGGACTGACCGGTTCTCCCAGCATCTACCCACTCCTCTGGCAATAGGCTAGTCCCCGTGGCAAAGATGATAGATGAGTGATAACCAGGAGCCACCTACCCTGTCTCTTCTCGTTACAGGTTACTAGTATTGGAATCTGCTGCTCCAGCAGGAGACCTCACCCGCCCACACCACATTGCATCAGTTGTTCCCAACCGATACCCTCGCTGGTTCACTTTAAGCCACATAGAATCCCAGCAGTGTGAGCTGGCGTCCACCATGCTAACTGCAGCCAAAGGTATTGGATTGTCCTGAGGCCTCATGATTATTTTGTTAGTTTACCTTTTTGTTTAAGGGTCATGTTTGCTATCAGATTCTCAGTAGTGGGTTGTAGGAGATACTTTTCATTAGTGTTAGCTTATGGGGCAAAATAGGTGTTGTTCATTTGAGCCTGGCATTTTCCTCTTTTAACTGCATCATTAAACCTGTTGCTGGCAAAGTTCAGGTTTAGTTGCCATGTCGTGTGAGTGATGGTTGAGATTCAGAAGGAGATTGAAAAGTTTGGTTATATTTTTTTCTTTCCCTGAAATATTCACCAAACATATATAAGTAGGAACTAGGAGAGCTATTTGTTATCTCGTGTTGGTCCTGGGTCACATGTGTTTTTAGTCATTGAGGGTTTGTTTCAGTGTTTCTTTTGGGTGAAGCCAAGATTCATAGACATGGCAGTGACTTAGTTATAACATCTGTGCCATCTGTGAACATTTCAGGGAAATTAACTTCTGCTTTATGTTTATTTTGTTTACTTTTTACTTCCCTTTGTATGTGTGTTTGGTATGATTTTTTTGTTTGTTTTTATTTTGCTTTGATTTGGTTTCGTTTGGTTTTTCCTTGTTCATTGCAGGCGATGTTCGGAGGCTGGAAACAGTATTAGAATCCATCCAGAAAAACATTCACTCCTCATCCCACATCTTCAAGCTTGCCCAGGATGCATTTAAAATAGCAACTCTCATGGACACTTTGCCAGACATCACTCTTTTGAAAGTGTCTCTGGAGCTGGGCCTGCAGGTATGTGACTCATGGTCTTTCTTAGGATACCAACGATTGCTAAATAAAGGCAGCATTTTGAAGTTGTTTCTGTTTGCTTACTTGGATTTATTTAGTGCAGGTAAATGAGTTGGGTGCATAAGTCTGTTAGACTTTCGGGAGAGCACTGTGCTTCAGAGCTGAGGTCATTTCCCCTGAACCAGGTACTGCCTGAGGTGCAGGGACTGCATTGACATTTAGAAGGCTGATTTGATATGTGTCTTTCAAATAAAAAATCATTTTCTATAGCCTTAACGTCACCTTTTCTCCTTTAATGAATGGAGAAGAATTACTGCTCATTAGAGACTTAAATAAAGCTATCATCCTATCTAATAAGGAGGGAATATGCTAATTGACTGCCCCACCCTCAAAGATGGCAGCACCCACAGCCACAAGATGGCCGGCAGGGGAGGGCAGTTGTGGGCGATCAGACCAGTAAGGGAGGGCAGTTGGGGCGATCAGGCCGGCAGGGGAGGGTAGTTAGGGACGACCGGGCTGGCAGGGGAGGGCAGTTGGGGGTGATGGGCTGGCAGGGGAGGGCAGTTAGGGGCGACCGGGCTGGCTGGGGAGGGCAGTTGAGGGGTACCGGGCCAGCAGGGGAGGGCAGTTGGAGGCAATCGGACCGGCAGGGGAGCAGTTAGGCATTGATCAGGCTGGTAGGGGAGTGGTTAGGGGGTGATCAGGCTGGCAGGCAGAGGTGGTTAGGGGCAATCAGGCAGGCAGGCAGGCGAGCGGTTGGGAGCCAGCAGTCCTGGATTGTGAGAGGGATGTCCGACTGCTGGTTTAGGCCCAATCCCGGCAGTTGGACATCCCCTGAGGGGTCCCAGATTGGAGAGGGTGCAGACTGGGCTGAGGGACACCCCCACCCCACCCCCCCCACCCCCCCAGTGCATGAATTTAGTGCACCGGGCCTCTAGTGTATAATAAAGATTCAGTTGTTAGGGGTAAATTTTTAGAGGAAGTAATTTTTATTGATGTTTGCATTTTCATAATAGATGGGTAGTTCTAGCTCTTTTTTAATTTAATCCTCATCCAAAGAGGGAGGGTATTTTTTCCATGATTTTTAGAGAAAGTGGAAGGGGGGAGGTTAGAGGGGGAGAGAGAGAAGGAGAGAGGGAGGAGAGACAGACAGACAGACAGGCGTTGATGTGAGAGAGAGATATCAACTGGTTGAACCTGTAGTCAAGGTACCTGTCCTTGACCAGGAATCGGACCTTTGGGCCATAGGCTGACTCTCTAACCACTGAGCAAACCAGCCAAGGCACTCTCTTTTATAACCCTGAGAAATTAGGTAAAGAAGGAGTGATGGCCCTAGCTGGTTTGGCTCAGTGGATGGAGCATCGGCCTGTGGACTGAAGGGTCCCAGGTTTGATTCCGGTCAAGGGCACATGCCTGGGTTGCGGGCTTGGTCCTCGGTGGGGGCCATGCAGGAAGCAGCCGATCGATGATTCTCTCTCATCATTGATGTTTCTATCTCTCTCTCCCTCTCCCTTCCTCTCTGAAATCAATAAAAAATATATTTTTAAAAAAAGAAAAAGAAGGAGCGATAGTGCCAGGGGCCAGTTTCAGCATTCAGCAAGCCACTTAGACATATTACCCAGGACATTTTCAGTTAGTCATGCCAATAGATGTTTGCTTTCTTATAGACTCTGAAAAGATTACTGTGTAAACCCAGAACTGTAAAGTTTATATTTCTACTTTTCTCGGGAAATCTCTGTATACATTTATGGGGGCTTTTTCCCCCCTCCTTGAAAAGCAGTGAAAGAAATTTTTATCCTCTAGTTACCTAAAGTATGGGGAATGGAATACCCTGATTAGGTGATTAATCTAGTTTTCTAGTTATGGATTCTCCTTACAGTAATGAATAAAGTTTAAAGAATTGTATTACAAGAAAATACAGTTACCGTATATAGTACTATACGAGCAGAGGGTATAGGACCTATGACACGCATGTCAGAGGTGATACACGAACTCATTTTTTTGGTTGATTTTTCTTTGTTAAATGGCATTTAAATATATAAAATAAATATCAAAAATATAAATCTTTGTTTTACTATGGTTGCAAATATCAAAAAATTTCTATATGTGACACGGCACCAGAGTTAAGTTAGGGTTTTTCAAATGCTGACACGCCGAGCTCAAAAGGTTCGCCATCACTGGTATAGGAGATTGATTGCATTTAAACAATAAAATGACATTTTAGAAGTTTCTTTATAAAAATAAATTCTGGTTATTTGGCTTATTTCTTTTGCCTCTTAAAGGTATGCAGGAAAAAACACACATTAATACAAGTTTTCCAGGTATTTGGAATCCTGGCAGATTTGGGGGATAAATGGCAGGTTACTGAGAGTTTGCTCCCTGCCTCATTCCTTGTAAGACACAGGAAGAAATCCCACAGGGCCTTTCCAAGGCTTTAGGAGTTACGTGCCTAGGTTTTCTGAATCTTAAAAAAATGGGGGAAATAGGAACAGAGGGATATTTTATCTTGGGGTCTCTTATTAGAAAGTGAAAAACAAAATCAGATCACTAATGATGCCAAAGATGATTTCTTTTCATGGACCTGAGGTTATCTTCACACTTGCCAAACAAGAGAACCAGAGACTGAAATAATGACTAAAATACCTCTGCCATCTGAGGATTTGTAATCAGAATTATTTCAGGAGAGCCTCAGAAATCTAAAACCATGGAGTGTTAAAGTTGGGGAGAAGATGAGGCCTGGGCTGTGTTTAATGCTTCAGCCCAGGCCTCTTACTTTGCAGATGAGAAAAAAGTGATTGAGTGACTTGTCCAGGATGCTGCATCTGGTCAGTTGGCCCACCAGGAGTAGAGTGTGGACCTCCTGCCACTCTGGCTGGGACAAGGCTGGGAGAGCCATGGACAAATTCATATGCATAGCTTTCTCTAAATATGTCTCTCTGTCCTCCTGCTAATAGGGGGACTGCCATGTAGTTATACCTTGGAATGAATTGTTTTATATTTCCACTGACTTGGGATAATCTTCCAAAACACTTTGTTTTCCTATCTTTCTTATAGGTTATGCGAATGACACTGTCAACCTTAAATTGGCGACGGCGGGAGATGGTCAGATGGCTGGTAACATGTGCTACTGAAGTGGGTAGGTAAACTCTGGAGGAGGAGCTTCCCCAATACCTCCTGTCAGACTTAACTCCTCAGTTATAGATACAAGAACTTCTTCCCTCTTTCACCTTGACTTTTCCAAGGCTCCTGCCGCTCCAGCAACCAACAGGGGCTCCCTTCCCTCCAGCCTTCAGTTGTACACACTTGCATTGCTCCTCTTCCAAACTGTCAAGTATGTGGGGCTCCAAACTCACTAAAATGGAATAGGTCAGTGAGAAGACGCTTTTTATCCAGTTGTTCTGTCACTATTAAGGTGCTTTTAGTAACTTTTTGTGATAATCAGGTTACAATTTTATATTAAAGGATTCCAGCATGAATCCTTGGTGGATTGGAGCCCACCTTTGAAACTAACTTGAGACTGGATTAGTGGTTCAGTCCATTTCAGTAAAAATGATATAGTTGCCTATTTGCTCGGAGTGTTTTCTTCATCCTCTCAGGCCTTGTCATGCTGCCCAGCAGAGAAATGACCACTGGGTATGGTTCAGGTGAGCTCTCAAATGTGTGAGATGTTGTAACTAGCCCTAAGAAGATCCCCCAAGCTGCAATTTGTGAGACCTTTTAGCTGCCTGCTTCCCCTCTGCAGCAGTCAGTGCTGAAAAAACTACATTCCCAGCAGGAGCATCAACACCAACAAAATGGTGGCTGTTGAAAATAAATGTTGGTTCACCTGTCTTTCTTTCTTCCTGTTTGCATCAGAAAAGGACACATACCTCTTGCTGAGAGGACACTACCACCTCAGTATTTAGAAACTGACACAGCAGATACTGTAAAGTCATTCTTGTTATTCTTTTATTAATTTGTGATGCTTTGTTATTTTGGGAAAAGGTAAATTGGTCTCAATATAAAAATTATGTTTATATTATTGATGTGATGCTTTAGTGAAACAATACAAAGTAATACCACCTTAAGAACTGCCACACAATTCCCCTCCTCTGCACCAAGATACATGCCTAATTTCTCTCTGCAATTTAGTACCTTCTCTTTAAACATTCACCTTTAGGACTTTTCTACAGCTGAGGCATGTTGGGTCTGTGTACTTAAAATGGTTATTTTTAAGTTCTTGTCAGCCATTTCCAACATCTGAGTCATCTGTAGGTCTGCTTCTGTTGAAGTTTTTCTCTTGATTATGGGTCACATTTTCCTGCTTCTTTGTGTGTCTTAATCATTTTATATCGTGTGTATTTTAAACTTACACACAAACCCACACACACACCACATAAAAACTACCTATTTTATTGGGGGTTGTGGTTTTTCTGAGAAAAACTACAGATTCTGTAGTGGGTATCTGACAGGAGGCCCCAGTGAACTGGAACTCATTAGCAAAAAGCCATTGTCTGAAATGGCAAGCAGCACAGTGCAAATACCAGCTACCGAGAGGATTAGTTCTGTATTACAGGAAGTTCATGTTCCTTTCAGGCACTTCACTGAATAACAATCCATAATAACTTTATTCTAAAAGGTTGCTCCCAGGCACATTACCTTATAGGATTTTCTGGCCTCGCTCATGTCTGGTGATAGTTAACAATGTAAGCATTGATTGTAAAGTGAAAATAAGGCCAGACCTCTAGGCAGCGTCCTTGTCAGTAATAAGGCTTCTCTGTGTTCCTCGCAGGTGTTTATGCCCTAGACAGCATCATGCAGAGCTGGTTTACGCTTTTTACTCCCACCGAGGCCACAAGTATAGTTGCAACCACGGTGATGTCCAACAGCACCATTGTCCGCCTCCACCTGGACTGCCATCAGCAGGAAAAGCTGGCCAGCAGTGCCCGGACACTCGCATTGCAGTGTGCCATGAAGGACCCTCAGAACTGCGCCCTCTCCGCACTCACCCTATGTGAAAAGGATCACATAGCCTTTGAGACGGCGTACCAAATTGTTCTCGACGCTGCTACCACCGGCATGAGCTACACCCAGCTCTTCACGATAGCACGGTACATGGAGCACCGCGGGTACCCCATGAGGGCCTACAAGCTGGCCACCCTGGCCATGACCCATCTCAACCTGAGCTACAATCAGGACACGCACCCTGCCATTAATGACGTTTTGTGGGCCTGTGCGCTCAGCCACTCCCTCGGTAAAAACGAGCTTGCAGCTATAATACCTCTGGTGGTCAAGAGTGTCAAGTGTGCAACGGTACTGTCAGACATTTTGCGCAGGTGCACTCTGACCACTCCTGGCATGGTGGGACTTCATGGAAGGAGGAACTCTGGTAAGCTCATGTCACTGGACAAAGCCCCCTTGAGGCAGCTCCTGGATGCCACGATCGGGGCCTACATCAACACAACGCACTCGCGACTCACCCACATCAGTCCTCGGCACTATAGTGAGTTTATAGAGTTCCTCAGCAAGGCCCGAGAGACCTTCCTAATGGCGCATGACGGACACATTCAGTTTACGCAGTTTATTGACAACCTGAAACAAATCTACAAAGGCAAAAAGAAACTGATGATGTTGGTTCGGGAGAGGTTTGGTTGATAGAACTTGTATGAATGGGGTGGGGGTGGGGGTGGGAGGGATGGTTTGTTTTTACTTGAGCCTGCCTTTGTATCCTTTTTAACTTAAAGAACAGAGCCACACCGGTATTATATGTGTATAGTTCTATTGCGTTTGCAGACTAAATTGTCATGTTGTGAAAGTTTGTGTGTTCTTAATTTTTTTCTACCCTTTCTCTTCTCTTCTTTCCTTTTACTTTATTATATTTTTTTAATTCTTTTTTTTTTTTTTTTTGTATGAGAGAGACGTTAAAAAGGTTTGGTTTACACTGAGTATATGTTGTCAAGTGGCAAAAGTCCACATAGCTCTCCTGTTTTCTGTATACGTTCACAGCCTCAAAAAAAATAATTGAAATGGCTTTAAAAACCAAACAGAACACCTCCATCCTGTGATAAGTACCTCGAATGGATTCAGCTTTACTCCTTTGTAACTCATCTTTACATTTTCAGCATATTTAAACAAACCAACAAAATGAAATACTAGTAGTTAAAGGCTGACCCACGTGGCTTTGCAATGCTGTTCGTCCAGAAGCATGGCACACGATGCTTGTGCATGTGGAAACTTAGCGACTGTCAACATACATTCTCAGGGATTTATCAAAAAAATTAAAAAAGAATGAGAGCATTTATTGTACTGTATATATATTATAGTATATGTCTGAATATTGAAAATATAACATTAACTAATTTATAAAAAATATTCTATGTAATGCAAAATACTTGAAGCTGCAGTAGCTTGGTTTTAAACAAAAACAAAAAACTGAGAGAAAACCTATCAGAGGGACTAAAAGTGCGCCTTGCTTCAGGGTTGGCTCAGGCGGTGAACTTCATACTGGGCATCTATGCAGAGCCACCTTTGGATTGCATGGTTGGACTGAGATCTATTTGGGAGAAATTATATATGTATATATATATTTATACAACTTATGTATACATATATATGTAGATACAGACACCAGACACACACACATACCACCAACAACAACAACCACTACACCACACATGCTTGTAACAGGCACTAGAAGAAAGAGGGACAACAAAAACACAGCCAGAGCAGCAGCCTTAGCATTAAGAATATACAGTGTGCCGGAACTGGGGTTCGTGCCTCCTAGCCTACGAAACTTAAATATCCTTTTGACACAAACGCAAAATGTTTTCCAGAACAATTGACTTATGATACATAACGCCTTTGCAGTGAGCTAATAAGCTAACCTTTGTGCACAAATAACATTATATATATTATATGTCTCTTCTGCATAGGTATTTTGACTTTGTGCAGGACAGAAAGTTGTGTAGGTAGGACTGTTCTACTTTTCAGTTTTCTTTCTTTTTTTTAAAATATATTTTATTTTCTCTAGAATTACTCAAAACAAAAGCAGCCTTCTATCTTGCCTTGTCTTAATGCTTTAAAATAACCAAACTGGAGATCTAACTACCAAACTGTTCATTATATTATGAAATACCAACTTTGGTTACAGTATAGTGTCTTTACTTTAGCTGATGGTTCTGTAACCTTGTGCTTTTTAAAGCAATTTTTATGTTTTGGTGCAAAAGTTGTCCAGTGTCTCTTGTTCCCTTCATTAGAGAACATGCTAGAGGTATGTTTGTAGGTATTTTTGTTTAGAAGAACTATTTCATGCGCTCCATTTTATTTATTATAATAGGTAAAAAGAAAAAAAAAAGGTTGTACTTCATCACCCATGTAAACATGCTCATGAAGTTGAAAGTAATTAAGATTTGATACACTGATATCAATTTATTTATGTAACTAAATCACTGTTTTATAAACTTGTTAATGATCAACAATTTTTGTTTTGATTAAAATTAGTTTTTTGAAAGTTGATTCTGCCTCTTTTTATGGTATATCTCTTACTACACTTGAACTTGGTGATTATAGAACTGGATTTTACTACATCTTCAAGTGTTTATATTCACTTATCTAATAAATACTTAAGTACTAGTCCCTGGAGATATAATGGTGAACAAACAAAACCAAACACTGGAGTTTACTGTCTGCTTAATGGACAAGACAGACATAGATCAGATACGAAGATAAACTATAAGAAAGAATAGCCAATTTCTCTTCACTTTGTATACTTAGTCATTCCTCCCTAATTAATAAACTATAATTTAGGATACTCGGTACTTGATATAGTTAATAAATGCTGTTTATGGAAGGTTTTTTGGTGTGTGGTTTAAAAGGAAATCTATAGCCGAAACCGGTTTGGCTCAGTGGATAGAGCGTCGGCCTGCGGACTGAAAGGTCCCGGGTTCGATTCCGGTCAAGGGCATGTACCTGGGTTGCGGGCACATCCCCAGTGGGTGTGCAGGAGGCAGCTGATCGATGTTTCTCTCTCATCGATGTTTCTAACTCTCTATCTCTCTCCCTTCCTCTCTGTGAAAAATCAATAAAATATATTTTAAAAAAAATAAAATAAAAAAATAAAAGGAAATCTATAATAATAAAAGTGTAATATGCTAATTAGACCAGGCAGCCGGACATCCTTCCGGATGAAGCCGCAGCGGCGGGGCCAAGGCAGAGGCCGTTAGGGATGATCAGGCAGCCGGGCGGAGTGGTTAGTGGCGATCGGGCAGGCAGGCAGGCGAGCCAGCGGTCCCAGATTGCGAGAGGGATGTCTGACTGCCATTTTAGGTCCGATCCTGCAGGTATGGGCAGTTGGTCATCCCCCGAGGGGTCCTGGATTGCAAGAGGGTGCAGGCCAGGCTGAGGGACTCTCCTTCCCCATGCATGAATTTCGTGCACCAGGCCTCTAGTTGCATTATAAGGATAAATGCTGCGTATACACTATAAGCATCTGTCCTGCCCCATCTTCATTGAAAAACGTATGTGCAAACAATACAGATGTGTTTGCTTTTTGTATGTGATAAAGACACCATTAGTTTACCATTTTAAGTATACATTCAGTAGTGTTAAGTGTATTTACATTGCTGTGAAACAAGAGCTCCAAAACTTCCTCATCTTGCAGAACTAAACTCAATATCCAGTAAACAACTGCCCTTCTTGTCCTTCCCCAAAGTCCTGGAAACCACCATTCTACTTTCTATTTCTATGAATTTGATTTGAATTTCTTCTATAAATTACTTTAGAGACCTCATAAAAGTCACAGTATTTGTCCTTTTGTGACTGACTTATTTCATTTATCATATGTCCTCAAAAGTTCATCCGTGTTGTAGCATGTGACAGGATTTCCTTTCTTTTTAAAGGCGCATAGTATTCCATTGTATGTAAATACCATATTTCATTTATCCATCCATCAGACATGTGGTTGCTTCCACCTCTTGGCTGTTGTGAATAGTACTGCTGTGAACACGTATGTGCAACTATCTCTTCCGTACTCTTAGTTCTGGTAGATACAAACCCAGAAGTAACATTGACAAATGTTTTTTTAAAGCTACAACTTTCAGAATAGTTAATCTCTTGAAATATTCTTAAAATTATCTTTGACGTCTAGTCTTAACAGCAGATTCCAGATGTCAAAAGGTTAATAGGTAGAAGTTTAAATAAATCCATGATGACATTTTAAAATCCCATTAACACCAAGTAAAAATAAAAGAACTATAAAATGGCATGGGGATTGATTTCTTTTTACAAGTTTATTCTCATTTTTTTGAAAGTGCTGCTTAAGTGTAAATATAAATTTATGTGGGTCCATTGAAACCACTGGGACATTTTGGCAATGAAGTGACTGCTAAAAAGCCTGGAGGAGTGGCATCAAAGGAAGCACAAGGTGACTTGTAGGAGCCAAGAGTCGGAGATCTCTCTCCCCTGATGGAAAATTAGTCTGCACCCATTGACTGTCTTTGCAGGGAGGTCTTAGTTACTCTGGACCTTTAGGATAGATGAGACCGAGGATAACAGACAAATGAACTCATTACTCTCCCGTCCCCGTTTTAACCCACACGCTTGCACTACCAGGATCTGCTTTTTGGTTATGACTGTGGTCAAGTACATAAACTAATTTGATGTGTCGTGTTTTCTCATCTTCCAATGGACCAGTGCTAGAAAAAATCCTGACCTGATTAAAATTTGAACAGGAAGGAGAAATGGAAGGAGCAACAAACTTGGATAATTCAAAGGCGAGAGAGGATTCCTAATTGGGGACTGGACTGTAGAATTCTGCATTTTACTGCTCTTGACTTGGGATTTCATTTGAGAAGAGAAGCTATAGTTTCAGGGTGGAAATGAATGTTTCATGACTTTCAAATATTAAATCAATTGAATAAAAATTATTAGCTCAAGTTACTGTAGTCAATATTATAATAAGTTACAGTAGCAAAGGAGAACTGGGCTTTTTCTGAATGCTGAAAAAATTGTTAAATGGCAGCTGTTTCAGGGATTTAAATGTGAGAAGACAGGAAAATGTAGAGAGAAACATTATCATTAAGTAATCTGATAGATTAAGAAATGTGACTGAGGTAAAATTTAAGGTGAATGGCTTTCCACCAGTATGAGGACCAGTTCAAGCCAGTGTCAGTAAAAGAGGTTGAAATGTGAGACACTGAGAGGATTCTGAATGGTTTGTGCAGCATATTTTTGTGTGCCGACCACATGGTAGGCATGATCCTGAGTGCTAAGAAAACAAGTAGTGAGCAAAATACCTATTCTCGTGGAGCAGAAAGGACATTCTAAGTGAGAGGGAAACATAAATAATATAGGGACAAGCAGGGGGAGGGTGCTAGTGTAGGGACTTGGGAAGACTCCTCTATGAAATATGAGCAGACAGATGCCTGAAGGAGGGAGCTGGCCATGCTGCTCTCTGGGAGATGTGTGTTTGAGGCAGGAGGAACAGCAAGTGTGAAGACTCCGAGGTAGGGTGTCTGCACTTCTATACCTCAGATCAGCAAAGGAAAGAGACTATAGCTGGGGCAGAATGGGGTGGGAGGAGGGTGAGGTAGGAGGTAAGTAGAGGGAAATCCAATTAGATAAAAAAATAGTTTTCACTTTTATTCCTATAGGGAATGGTAAATATTTTTCCTCTGTATTTGAAGGATCCAAAATAGGGGAGTTGTGATCTGACTTGTAATTGAGACAAGAAGCCATTTACTGGCTGCTGTGTGGTTACGAGGGCAAGAGGGAAGCAAGGAGGCTATTAGGGTAATCGCGGCAAGAAACAAAGGAGCGTGGACCCTGTGGGGCCCGTGGAGATGGTGACAAGTGATGAGAGTCCGGCCTGGCCAGGTTGAGGCATTTCTGAATGTTATATGTAGCATGTGAGGAAGAGAAGCATTAAAGACGCCAACATTTTAAACTTGAGCTACTGGAAGGAAGAACCTGCTAGCAACTGAAATGGAGGCGAAGCAGGGAACAATTGTTTGGAGGAAGATTCAGAGTTCAGTTTTGACCATATCAAAGTTGAGATGCCTCTAAGATACCCAAGTGGAGTTTTCAAGTAGGAATTAGTTCAGGAAAAAGAGCAGGACTTGACCTAAAAATTTGGGACTCTCTGGTTTTAAAATGTTAGCTGTAACCATGAAACAAGGAGTAAATGAAGATAATTTGATCCCAAATAGAGTCCTGAAAATGACCATTTCCCCGGGTTGAATTGTTGCTGTGATGTAGATCTTTGCCTGTCTTTCCTCATCTTCCTGACCTCTGCACGGTGGCTGCTTCTAGCATTCAGTTCTCTGAGCGATTCTTATCTTTTTGTCTCCATATTGACTTAAAAATTGTTCGCCACAGACAGAGAACAAGCTTCTGATTCTTACAGTTCTCTACCAGAGAGAGACTGTTCTCTTCGTTCCAGTTTGGAAAACCCCCAGGAAGACCCCATCTATGGCTTGGCCCCTGATGTAAGGGGGAGAGTGGGAGAACACAGACGTGACTAAGCAGGGGTCCTGTTTCTTGGGGTGTGGGACTCCAGAGAAGAGAGATTTCTTTTCATCTGTGCAATCATCACTTTTGCTGTTTTCTATGCTGGAAACAATAATAACTTACTGATGGGCAGCTTTATAGATATATACAGCCTTACAAATATGTACTAATTGCCTTATGAATATTTTGACTCTCCTAGTCTGTGCTGGCTTTTGGCAATCGTTTAATACTTCCTATGTTTTGGAGGATGTTGGCTTGCTTAAAAGTCAGATAAGAAAATAATGGTCCCTCTTCCTCCCTACTTTTACCTTTATTTTTCTTGTTTTCTTTTCCCAACTTTTTATTCTGCAAATTTTAAACATACAAAAAAAGTTGAAACAGTCGTGGAAAATGTCACTTCCTAAATGTTCACACGTGCTAAAAGCATGTTTTGGCAATTTTTGTTCATGGGTCTCATGACTCAGCGTGACATAATGCAAAACCCTTCTGCTCAGCAAAGCCAGCTCTGAAACAGGAAGGGAAGAAAGCCTCTTTCCTCTTCATTTTGCATCAATACCAAACTGGAAACATCTTCCTACTGCAGGCAGGGGAAGTAGGAGGAAAAATAAAAAAATCTCCTTTACGAAAGCAATTGCTTTATCTCACTGTGTGTATTAATAATTTTATTAAATGTTCAGCTCTACTGATGAACCCTAACTTGAAGGATGTGAGGCCTGCTGACATAAGCACGTACAAAGGAATTTTGCTTTTCTTCCATGAATATTTGTAAGTGGGCTGCAGGCTTGTGAATATGTCTCTTTAAGTAATATAAAATGTAGCAAAGATGAACAGCTTGAACTGTCTTCCATTTTAGAATAGTGCAATGGGTATTCAGACAACTGGCTCCCAAGTCACACACACAGGCAATCAAGCTCTATTGCTTCTCATGGAATTAATGATTGTGTTTATTGAGCACGGCTACGTTCTTAGCACTGTAGAAGGCCCAGAGAACTATAAGACATAGTTCTGACCTTCAAGAAAAAATGCCACAATGAATTTTAAAATGGATGAAGCAAGGTGGTGGAACTCTCCAACAACTATCTTGCTCTATTGATTTTCTAGTCAATAGAGCAACATGACATGATCAATTTTGTCTTCATTTGAACCAAGGAAATGCAATTTTTTAAATATATATATTTATTTCAGAGAGGAAGGGAAAATGAGAGAGAAATAGAAACATCAATGATGAGAGGGAATCATTGATCGACTGCCTCCTGCTGGGGATCCAGCCCACAACCTGGGCACATGCCTTTGGCCAGAATCAAACCTGGGACCCTTCAGTCCGCAGGCCGACGCT
Source organism: Myotis lucifugus (assembly GCF_000147115.1). NCBI lineage: Eukaryota > Metazoa > Chordata > Mammalia > Chiroptera > Vespertilionidae > Myotis > Myotis lucifugus. The sequence goes on along the minus strand of NW_005871048.1, from coordinate 46,771,488 downwards.
TTATCCACTGAGCCAAACCAGCTAGGGCAGGAAATGCAATTTTATGTGCAACTGTGATGTGTGTGTGTGTGTGTGCACATGTGTATACATATGTATGTGTGTTTGAAAACAAGATTGAAGCTTATTAGCTCACCTAATAGTCCTCATTTTCCATCTCTGGATCCAAGTTGACTAATGGTGATTCTGCTAGCTTATCACCAGTCAGGGGTCGAGGACCAAGTAGTGGAGAGGGGGTGGGGATGAGCTCATTAATTTTTTTCATGATGATAAATACACTTTGTTCTCCTTAATCTATGGATCATCTTATATAGCATGTTTATCACAGCATGATCTGTGGACCGCCTACCTTAGAACCACCTGAGGGGCTGTCAGACATGCTAACTCCTGGACCTCAACCCATACTCAGTGATTCTGACCCTCTTAATGAGGGACACAGCTTTAAAGATCATTTATTGCCTTCACAGCCAACATTCCCAGGTCTACTTGAACGGTGGATTATGAAACAAGGACTAGAAAAAATGGCTGGGAGGATGTGCTGCTGGCCATGCCAGTCCATCCCCCAGATGTCGGGACCCGGCTTCTCTGGCAGCAGCTCTTCACAAGAGCACTTCTCTCTAGTGATTCCCGTGTGTCTCCCAGAGAACAGCATTTGTCGTCATGGTCGGGGGGCTGCCACACACAGATGGGACATAACGAGAGTATACCTATGGGCTCTTTGCTGGGTGAGCTCCCTCTAGGTCAGTGGTTCTCAACCTTCTGGCCCTTTAAATACAGTTCCTCATGTTGTGACCCAACCATAAAATTATTTTCGTTGCTACTTCATAACTGTAATGTTGCTACTGTTATGAATCGTAATGTAAATATCTGATATGCAGGATGGTCTTAGGCGACCCCTGTGAAAGGGTCGTTCGACCGCCAAAGGGGTTGCAACTCACAGGTTGAGAACCACTGCTCTAGGTGAAAGTCATAAGACTAGAAAACATTCCGCAAAAGAGTTTTGGAACAAAATTTGAGGGATGGCTTCCAATGGCAATTAATACATTATTAGGATATATGCACCCCTATGTTCATAGCAGCATAATTCACCATAGCTAAGATTTGGAAACAGCCAAAGTGCCCATCAGCAGATGAGCGGATTAGAAAACTGTGGTTCATCTACACAATGGAATACTACTCTGCGGTAAAAACGAAGGAACTCCTACCATTTGCAACAGCATGGATGGAGCTGGAGAGCATTATGCTGAACAGAATAAGCCAGTCAGAGAAAGGTAAATATCACATGATCTCACTCATTTGTGGAATATAATGAACAACATAAACTGATGAACAAAAACAGATCCAGAGACAGAGAAGCAATGATCAGATGCTCAAACCTCAGAGGGAAGGCAGGGGAGGGTGGGGGTAAGGAGGAGAGATCAACCAAAGGACTGGTATGCATGCATATAAGCCTAACCAATGGACACAGGCACCAGGGGGGTGAGGGCATGAGCGGGGCGTGGGGGGGGTGCAATGGGGGGATAAGAACACATATGTAATACCTTAATCAATAAAAATAATACATTATTAGCCCATGTACACAGCATCTAAAAAACCCCAGGTGAGCCTGGAGAAAATGAGGTGGTAATCTTGGAAGACACGAGCCTTCCTAAAACCATGGTAAGCGGTTCAGGTTCAGATGGCCCTGCCAACTCTGGCTCCCAGAGCTGAAACTGCACCTGTGTCCACTTTTGAACCATTCAATTGTGCCAGATGATCAAATGCTTTTTGCCTTTTGCATGTCATGCCTCAAACTCTCAGGCCCCCTCACTGGCAGCGAGACAAAGCCATTGAGCTTCCATATTGGAAACCAGTAAATTTAATTTGTGGATGAAATTCCCCAAATCAATTTTGATTGCTGTCACTCTAGGAGACGTGGGGGACTCAAAACTGATGACAATGCGTGAAAAACATTTCATTAAATTGCTAGATAGAGTATTCACACTCGTGGTCTCCTTTGCCCTTCAGGTCCCATTGGGCTTCCAGGAGCATCCTGCCAGCGGTTCGGGTGAAATTGAAGTGGGGGCAGCGCTCGGCTCTTTATCTTGATGACATTCTCAGTGTCTCTTTCCCGAGCAGTTGGTCCGACAGCCCTGCAGTTCCACCTCGGACTTTAGAAAGTCGATGTGTTTGAGGCAGTGGTTTGTTCCCTCCAAGGCCTTTCTGGCGGGACTCAGTCCCACTGCACAAGAAGCTCCGTGGAGGAAGTGGCTTCCTGTGTGTGCAAGGCGTTCCCAACCAGCCATGATCTCACACCAGGCTGCACGTGCCCTTGCTGACTTAGCCACTGAGGAGTCCCTGTCTGACCAAGTGAAGGAAAGAGGAAACCAGACAAGCTCTCGGGGCTTTTTCTTTTCTATTTAAGGAGGCATTTGAAAATATCCGCTCACACAACTCTGTGACCGTGTGGAGACTATTTCTGTTGGTCTGAAACCCAGGCTGGCCTGTGCATCGGAATCTCCTGCAAAAGGCTTGTCCTGTAAGAACTAGCCTCATCAAAAGGTAAGTAATAATTTGAAAGAAGAATCAGTATAGTATCTATATAAACATGTTATAAGAAAATGATGAGGAAAGGAGTGAGAAAAACAAATGATAAGAAATAGGCATCAGAAAAATGTGGCCATCAAATAGATGAAAATTATGACCATATTACCTTGAATGCAAAAAAAAAAAAAAAGTTAAGTTGATCTAAGACCTCAAAGCAGTGACATAAGAGCTCAGGAAGAGAAATAGCTATGATTACTGTTATTGTTATTGTTATAGTCACCATCATCATCATCTCCTCTTTCGAATTCACAAACAGACCTTAAAATGTGCCCATCATGGTTCAGGGTGCTTTCATATATGAACTCGTCAGTCCTAACAACAGCCCCATGAGGTAGATGCTCTCATTTTCTGAATTTAAAGATAAAGTACCAAAGTAACTTAACCAGAGTTATGTTCTGATCAGGGGAATCAAACCCTGGCTTCAGAGCCCTCACTTTTAACCACTATACTGTACAGTGAGGAGTTGGAGAGTCCAGGGAGGAATGAAACTCACATTGGAATCAGAACAAAAAGAACAAATGCAGATGAAAATATAACAACACAAAGAAAAGGATTAAAAAGCAAGTAAAGTGAATTGGACATGAGGAAGAGTTGACAAGAATAACATGAAAATAATAAATAGACCATCGGTCAAGTGAGATACACAAATAGTATTGCCTTATAAAGGAACCAGACAAATAGGAAAAAAATACTCAAAGAAAAGAATATTTCTGGAACCCTAGACAGTTTGGCTCAGTGGATAGAGCATCGGCCTGCGGACCAAAGGATCCTAGGCTCGATATTGGTCAGGGGCACGTACCTTGGTTGCAGGTTCCTTCCCAGCCTGGGCCCTGATTGGGGCTCGTGCAGGAGGCAGCCAATCAATGTGTTTCTCTCACATCAATATTTCTCTTTGTCTTTCCCTCTCTTACTCTCTCTAAAAATCAACTAACAAAAAGAATATTTCTGGAAATGAAAAAGACTTGAATTTCTACTATGAAACGGCCTACCATGTCCTAAGAAAAACTGATGTGCTAAGCATTAAATCATAGTAAAGTAACTAGACTTCAAAGGTAAAAGACCCTGTGAGCATTCTAATCAACAGGAAAAGTTGCCTATCTAGGGGAAAACATCAGACTGACCTTCAGCTTCTCCACAGCAATGGCGGACACTTTTTCAAATCACAAAAAGAAAACGTGAGGAATCCAAGAATTTCACACCCAACAAACATGTTGATCAAGCATAAAAGCAGGAAACAAACATTTTCAAACAGCAAGTCCAATAACCATGTTTTAAAGAAACTTAAACCTTGAATGCAAAAAAAAAAAAAAAAAGTTAAGTTGATCTAAGACTTCAAAGCAGTGACATAAGAGCTCTGGAAGAGAAACAGCTATGATTACTGTTATTGTTATTATTATTGTTATAGTCACCATCATCATCATCTCCTCTTTCAAATTCACAAACAAGAAAGCAAGCTTTGTTCAACCAAAAAGGAGATCAGTGAAGAAACCTTGGCAAAAGGAATGGTGGTGAGCACTGAACCCATACAACTGCTGGCCTAAGAATTACTATATCTGTAGAAATGATGATTGTAATACAGAATGTAAGTTTCATACACCATTGTAATGTAGAAATAATATATTTCACCAAGGTTCTGGGAGGAAAAAAAGAAAGCAAACACTGTTTTTCAAACATTTTAGGGATGAAGTCAAATAATTTCTGAAGCAGGTAAGTGACAGCAATATAAATGTATTTAATTGTAAATAATTAGAACTATAGATAGTTTTCAAAATTGTTAAGTAGAGAATATAAGGTTGACAGGGCCTTTTAAGTTCTATTTGTTCTAGGGTGAAGGCTAGGCAAATGGATGGCACGGCTTCTACAGTCCCTCACTCTCTGTAGCTGGAGCCTCCCCACCCTCCTCGGGCTGCCCATAAATTGCAGAACCAAGCATGACCAGGGCAAAGAAATGTTCACTATCCCCAGGTCCCCAGCCTGAGGCTCAGTGACACCATTTGGTTGCTAGTTAGACATAAGTCTTGAATTTAAGAGTCGTTACTGAGCCTGAGCTCTCATATTGGACCACAGAGGTTATGACAGGTTTCAGCTTTATTCCCATTCCTAAGGGTCTCATGACTCACACCCTCATCCCTGTTCAAGACTAAGAACCTGGCTTGTTCCTGCTAGAGAACAGGAGAGTATAATTAATACATACTCAACCACAAGTCTGTACAACAGCTTGGGATAGATATTACCCCATTTCACCTTCATAAAAGTCTTAGAAATCGGCACAGAAGGACTAAGTAGCTTGCTCAAGGTCACGCAGGTGCAGACCTACCTGTTATCAGAGCTCTGTGCTTTCTACCATGACACATACATGAACCTGGTTTCCTCTCTTGAAAAATCGGTCCTGAACATTATGTTACTTTGTAGCCACAGATATCATTAGGGTTCAACCAGCCATGTTATTTTTTGAAACAGTTTTATCGAGATACTAGAGGCCCGGTGCACGAATTCGTGCACGGGTGGGGTCTGGCCGGCCCACCCCAATTGGGCCAATTGGGGGTGGGGCCGGTGGGGGAGAGGAGCTGCAGGCAGTTGGCTGACCGGCCCACCCCCTGGTCAAACTCCCGGTTGAACTCCTGGTCAAGGGGACAATTTGCATATTAGCCTTTTATTATATAGGATAATTTACATGCCATAAAATACATCCATTTAGAGTGTACAAGTCAATGGCTTTAATATATTTTACACAGCTGTGCAACCATCAACGTAAGCTTAATTTAGAACATTTTCATCACTCCAAAAAGAAATCCCACACCCATTAACAGGCACTCCTAGTTCTCCCCACCCTCTGTCCTACGTAAGCACTAATCTACTTTCTGTCTCTATAATAGGGTTTGCCTATTTTGGGCAAAGGGTGATACAGCTCATGTTGCAACAGCCATGAGACGCTATTATCTGTTCAAATTCTCAGTCTTGCCCTAACCGGTTTGGCTCAGTGGATAGAGCGTTGGCCTGCAGACTCAAGGGTCCCAGGTTCAATTCTGGTCAAGGGCATGTACTTTGGTTGCGGGCACATCCCCAGTGGGGACTGTGCAGGAGGCAGCTGATCGATCTCTCATCGATGTTTCTAACTCTCTATCCCTCTCTCTTCCTCTCTGTAAAAATCATTAAATATGTTTTTTAAAAAATCCCAGTCTTCCCTTATTTCTTTGGCTGAAGATGGTTTAATGAGGATTCCTGCCATATCAAGGAACAGAGACACCTAGTTATTTCCGAAGAAAAGTGTTTATTGTGGGGCCCACCCTGATGGCACCCAGAGGTGTCAGATCTTGAGGAAGCTCCTAGACCAGGTTCTTTCTCATACGGCATCTGCGCTTCTTCGGTCTTTCCCCTCCACTGAGACTCTTCGCACAGGCCCCAGTGTATGTGGTCTCAGTGGGCTCAGTTTTGCTCACTGGGAACGGCTTAGGAGCTGTTTCTAGAGCTCTTGAACAGTCTGGGAATGCCATGCACTTCTGTCACTGCTGGGTCAGGGGCCCCACAGCTGCCAGGGTTCTGCTGTGAGGCGGCAGCCTGTACCTGTGCTGCATCCCTGGCCCAGTGCCAGAGCTTCTCTGACCTCTGCTCCCCCTCATCCCCCGCCACTTGGGAAAGCCCTGTGGGAGCAGAGTCTGGCCATCGGGATCCCTCCCCACATTCTCAGTGGAGACCCAAGATTTCAATGAAAACATGAGACTGACTCATGGCCCAGAGTTTGACTATTGCTGCAATTTGACAAAATGCACATCCCATTTCCATCAGCAGTGTCAGCCGGTCGCCTGCACCGTTTCCCACCCTGACAGCCTCTGATCTGAACTCTCATCTTCCTCTTCCATGGCAGCAGCTCCCTGGGCCCCCAAAGTCTTGCTCTGAGTAGTGGCCTTGAGAATAATGGCTTAGATGTAGCCAGAGGTGTATTTCTTCAGACATTAATATACACCTGTGCCATAGTCATTCTGACTCAGAGGCCAGACTGCCCCCTTCACACAGAGGCCTCCTAAGGGGCTGGCAGCTGGGGTGATCGGAGGCCTCAGGAGCCTGGGGCCGTGTCCTGTCTTCCTCCTCGCTCAGTCAGTGGAGGCTGGGGAGGCCACACTAATTAAATCAACACAGAATGAGAGGATGCTGAGGTCTCCCCAGGCCTGTAGCAGCATCTCTTCATAGTGGTGTCATCAGTGATAGCAACACGTTTGATGGGGGCACAAGGCAGGACTAATCTGTAAGGAAACTCAGAAAACGGGTACCCTGAGGAAGAGTGAGCTGACCAGAGGAGAGCGTCAGAACGGGGACATCAGCATCTTGGCCAGGGGTGGGAGCATTGGAAAGGGACCGCCTCTTCATCTTGCACATCAGCAGCCCGGCTTGTCCATGGGCCACAGGAGCCTATACTTGGGCTAAGTCACCATCACTGAGAGATCACAGGATGTAAGAGGCGATTGATTTTAAAGCTGGAAGGACATCGTCCAGCCCTTGGACCATGGGTCTACCAGTGACTGGGTGTCCGCAGCTCTAACAGCACCCTCTGCCTGCCACAGGCTGACTTTCTAGCTCCTACCCATGGCCTTTGGAGAAAGGCCGACCGGATGATAAGCTGAAAGGCACCCACATAAAGTGGGGCACCCAAGGAAGGCTGCCCGAGGCCTGTGGGGGTTAAGTATCTACACTTACCGCATCCTCTGTATGAGCCTGCACCGCTCTCAGTCATTTCTTCTTCTCATTTAATCATCCCAACCACTCCCTGGGTTTCACATTGTTATTCTTGCTTTATGGATGAAGAGATTGAGATTCAGAAATGTGAAGTCACTTCTCCACGGTCACACTGCTGGTGAGAATGGACTCATTTTTGACTCTCAGTGGAGGCCAAGCTGATGGCCCGGGTGTATCTGATTGATGGTCCCTAGTCCCTCCTCTCCACACCCCCGATCTCCCCAATCCAAGCCCTTCACCCCCGATCTCCCCAATCCAAGCCCTTCCCTGGGCCTGCGGGGAGAGAGGGAGATTCCCACCCAGCCGTTCCTTGAGCATGAAGCTGGCTAGCTCCTGCTTTGTGGGGACAAAAGTGGTCGCAGGCATTGTTCTCACAGGCCCCAGAACGGCAAGGGCCTCAATGAGGAGAGATGCACAGCAGCTATTCTCGGTGTCAAGGCAAGGAATTCATTAGCGAAGGCACCGGCTTCCCTGGGAAGGAAATGCACACAGAAGAGGCTCACTGCCAACAAGTGCTCATCAGCAGCGGGGGAAGAAAGACCATTTCCACCCCGATAGCCACGGGGGAGGGAGGATGGGCAGACATCCCGGCCAGGGTGAGCCGGGGCGGGTCTCCTGGTGGGTCTCCTGGCGGCCCAGGTCCTTCTGCTCCATTCTGAGGCCTGGTTTCTTCCTGGAGACCCCAGCCTTCTTCACCAAAAGGCACAGTGACGGGGTTTCTGGGCAGAGGCTCCCTGGTACCCAGCGGCCACACTGGTCCAGGACATGGGCCGGTTCCTTCACTGTTGGATTGGCCCTTTCTCCTCTCTGCTCCAGCGCCGGGCCAGGGCACAGCCAGCCCAGAAGGAGGCTCTCATCTTTAAATAAAGGTAATCAGTTTACCGACGGGGTTGGACTTGTTAAGCTGTCAATCTGCTACGCCCTGGTTCTTCCTTCTGCAGCTCCGGGTTCTCACCTGACTTTCCCTACCCTCTGCTTCCCTCTCTGCAGGCTTCCTAAGGCCGAGGAGTTTTGCCCAGGGAAGAGCCTTCCAGAGGGAGGGACCAGCTCCTCAAGGAGTGAGCTCCCCTTGGCGGGGTGTGTAAGAAGAGGCACACGTGGAGAACCCTGAGCCGTAGACAACAGATCTCTGGAAGTCTGGACCCGAGGCCTGCATTTAGCACGAGGCCTGCATTTAGCACCCGGAGGTTAAAATAGACCCCAGCGGACAATAGTCTGGTGGCGAAGCCATTGAAGAAAGCCACAGGCAGCGGTTCTCAACCTGTGGGTCGCGACCCCTGAAAATACATCCTGCATATCAGATATTTACATTACGATTCATAACAGTAGCAAAATTACAGTTATGAAGTAGCAACGAAAATAATTTTATGGTTGGGGGTCACCACAACATGAGGAACTGTATTAAAGGGTTGCGGCATTAGGAAGGTTGAGAACCACTGCAGGAGCAGAGGGATCTGACGTAAAATCTTGGGTGCCTCCCTGGACCTCAGGTCCTAAGCTTCATCATCCAAACATTTAATTATCCACAAATGTTAAAAATCTAGTCTATCTAAATCAAAGCTTGGAAGCCTATATGATCTGATTAGCCAATCACCTCAATAAATTAAATAAATAAATAAATAAATAAATAAAGCAAAGCTTTACTCTTGCATATATTTCAAAACTTTGCTCCCATCTGCCCCCCCCCCTCCCCCAGTGGGGAAGGTCTCTCTTCCTTCATTTGCTTCCTCTCCTACTCACCCTGTTGCTGTTCTTTGGCCCTTTCAGGGTCTCCCCTAGGGAAAGGGGGTATACGAGAAAACCTGCACAGAATCTGCATGATGAGGTTACAACCTGGAGTCAGGACACTCTGGGTTTACCCGAAATGTGGGTGCTTTTTCAGATTCTTGGGAGGCTTACCCCGTCCCTAGGGATCTCCCATTTGTAGCGACTGGCCATGGCAATGCCTTCGCTGGTGTGCTTCCTTCCACCCCCTGGTTCCCATCCCTCTGTTGGCTTCCCCTCCTCCTTTGTTGGGGAGCCCGTCCCCCTCCTCCCTTCTTGCCTTCTCCTCCCACTGGCACCATCTGGGGCCCATCTGGATGTAGGCCTCACCTCTCCCAGTCACAGACTCGCTTCCTGGCTCACTTGCCTCCCTCCCTCTTTGGGGACGGGAACCAGTCTCTACACCCACCCTACTTCCCGGAGACAGGAACCCAGCTCCCTTTAGAGAGGCTTCCCTGAGGACTGGCTCACTAGCCCCCTCACTCACCCTCCACCTACCCATAGAAAGCGGCTGGCACAGCCTGACAGTCACTGTCTCTAGAGAAATCCTTCCTACCAACCTCTTCAACTTCCTGAATCCAAACCGGTTCTCCCAGCATCCTACCCACTGTCACCTCCAGGCTAGAAAAACAGAAAGCCATTTGCTAGACAACCGGACAACTCAGTCAGAGGGCGGGGCCTGAGCATCTATTGTTCCTAATTTGAGGTGCCTCAGGCAGTACTCAGAGACAAAGAGTCCTGTGTAACAGCTGGTTAGACAAGCAAACGCCCCAGGAGGCTGTGTCACCTGCAAGGTCAGCCTGAGTCCCAATCTGAAGGGCTGGCCGGCTGAGCCTCTCACCAGGGGAGTTCCCAGGCCTCATCCAGAGCTTGTCTTTGCTTCCTGGGTGGACGGCAGCCTCCCTAAGAGACCTCGCTGTGGGATAAGAGGCAAAGTGGGGCTGAAATGCTTCCACATCAATGAAGCCCAGCCTGCCCTGGCCAGACGGTGGTCAAGGGCATCTCAGTTTGGGAAATGTGAAATCTGGGTGGGGAGGTGGAAAGTAGGGCTCTACTTTCACTCTCTTATGTTCCGGGGGTTTTCAGATTAGCTTTGGCTGAGCCACTAACCACGGGGGGCGAGGGGGGGGGACCTTAGCAAAATCGAGGAGCCCCTCTGGCCTCAGGGGCTTCGCCTGTAAAATGGAGGTGGGCTTCCTGTCCAAGGCTCTTCCAGCAACAAGATGGACAGGAGTGGGAATGCAGCTTGTCACTGGGTTACTTCAGTGTGCCATGGGCCCAAAGGGTGCAGGTCTGATGGCACCACTGAGCCCCGGTTGGCTCCTCCCCCTGCACCCCCACATGGTTGTGGCCCCCATCGCTGACGCAGCACCTGGCTCCAGAATCTAGCAAGACCTGACTTCTCCCAGCTCATCCACAGCAAGTCCTGTGAAGTCCCATGGGTTCTGCCTCTAAAACTTACTTGAATCAGCTAGTCCTCTCTTTTGATTTGCCCAGAAAAGACTCATGTCATCCCTTGCCTGGATTCTTCCTCTTTCTGGAGCCTTCCTTGACAGGTCCTCATTCACATATGCTCCGGTAACTCCCTTACTGTTGCTTCATTGTACTCACTAATGTGTGCTTACATATTTGTTGAATTATTCAAATAGCACCTCTCTCCTCCCTCAGACTGTAAAACCCCCAGGGCAGGGACTGACTGGGTCTCTTTTACTCATAATTACATCCCAGTGACTAGCACAGGCTCTAGTACATAATAGATGCTCATTAAGTCTTTAATAAATAATGAGTAAAAGAATGAATGAATGGGCAAATCCCAACAGTCTCCTGACAATCTCCCTGATCTCAGACTCTGCTCACTGTAGGTCATTCTTCAATTTCCTTACCGAATCTAGGCTCTGAAATCCTCAGCAGGTCATAGGAAGATATGAAAACCCTTAGCTTGGCCCTTCAGAATCCAGTTCCAATTTCCTCCGTCACCATCCCTGCCCTCACCCCAAGCCCTAGCCCAGGTTTTCTCAGCCTCTTCACTATTGAAATTTTGACCAGATAATGTTTTGTTGTGGGGCGGTCCTGTGCGCTGTAAAATGTTTAGCAGCGTGACTGGCCTCGACCCACCAGATTCTAGGGGTACCTGTTGCTATCGGTGACAAACTGCCTGTAGACATTGCCAAATGTCCCCTGGGGAGCAACTGTCCTTAGCTGAGAATCACCACGTGATCCACATGACAAGCTTTCTCCAAATATGCCAAGCTCTCTGATGTTCCAGGTCCTCGTAATTCCTTCTCCCCCAGCCTGGAATGCCAAGCCCCCCAAAACCCATTGCTTCCTTTTTCTGTCCAACCTCCCCTAACTCCCCAGGGGAAGGACCAAGGATAATAACAACACCGACCATTGTTATCCTGTGAGATTCTTATGAGGACTAACTTGATGTCCAGGAAAGGCCTTGGCAGAAGGCACAAAGGTAACGTGTATCAAATCCATGAACAAATGTTTCCTAGGCCCATGGTGGGTGCCCATGGTGGGTGCCCATGGGAAGAAACAGAATATTTGTCTTCAAATGGCTGCAGCATGATCTATGAATGAGGGAGTTATCTTATGAGGTACGAGTGATCTTTGAAACCATCCCTCCTCCTGGCTGTGGCTTGGAGGGGGATAGACTGATCTCCAGATCGGAGAAAGAGCTTAGGCAAAAACACCCCTTTTCTTAAAAACACCCACTTGCAGGGGAGTGAGAGGTGTAAGGAAAGCAAGTTACAGAGGATTCACAATAAAAACAATTAGGGGCTGGGCTCGGACACAGGGATTCTCTGTGAGCTTTCTCTGTTTTCCCTGAAGTTTTACGTACATACTTGACATCTGGCAAGGACATGGGAAAGCTCCGAGCTTCCACGCCCTCCCACAGGGCCTCCATCTCCCCTTTCCAGAGGCCTTCTCTGAGGTGTGCCTTCACTACAGTGCATTTATTCAAATAACGTGTCTCAGAAGGATGCCAGGCCTGGCAGAGGCCCTCTGGGATTTGAACAGTTCCCGGGAGCAGAGGTATTTCAAACCTGAGGCCGAGGCCACTGAGCCAGGCCCTGGGGGGACCCAATGCAAATTCCACACTTTAATTTAAATCTGGGCAGGAGGAAAGGTGCCACAGAGGCTTGTGCCTCCTAGGAATGCTGGCGCCCCAGCGCTCCCTGGTCTCTCGCCTCTGGCTGCAGCAGGCCCCTGGGCCACGGGAAGGGAAAACAGCCCGCAGTGCTGGCTTTGTGCTGCTCTGCCCAAGGCTGGATGATTTGCCTGCTTCAGCGAAGACTCCCCTTGCATCCAGTGCGTACCTACTCTGTGCACGGCACAGGAGTGATCTCATCGAATCCTGGCCACAGCAGCGAAGGAGGTATGATTTGGAAATTGGGGCTCAGGCTTTGTGGTCACACATCCAGGCTCACGTCATTGCGTTGTAATTATTCCATTTTAGTTCTGGTAACTCAGAATAACATGGGCTGTAAAAACTAAAGCATCCTCGTGTTTGTGTGTGTGTGTGTGTGTGTGTGTGTGTGTGTAAATATATTTTTATTGATTTCAGAGGAAGGGAGAGGGAAAGAGAGAGAATCATTGATCGGCTGCCTCCTACACACCCACCCTGGGGATCAAGCCTGCAACCCGGGCATAAGCCCTGACTGAGAATCAAACCGTGACCTCCTGGTTCATAGGTCAATGTTCAACCACTGGGCTACGCTGACTGGGCACATCCTCCTGTTCTTTAGCGCCCTTTCTGGGGGCAAATGCACATGAATTAAAACCTGGGTGAGGCTCTCAGAGGGCCCATCCCACCGGTGGACCTCGGGTTGTAAACACCAAGGTCTGGCTGTGGCGGAGACACTGGTGCCAGCTTTCATGTGCTGATGCTAATGAGCAGCTCAGAATAGCCCCCACCATGGCTTTCAAAGATCTGTGTGCTGGTAGGTGTGTGGGGGTAAATCTTGTCATTTGTATTTCTCAGCGTTGGTATCAGGCACTGTGCCCATGGGACCCTGGTTAGGCCCTGGCAGCTCTACCTTCCACAGGCTCTAGGGACTTCCCCACCCATCCCCAGCTGTGGGTGGGGGCCCACGCTATGTGAGCCCACCTTCAGCGAACCCCCACTGGCAGGAGGCATGCATTTGCACTTGTTTCCATGTCTGGTTCTTTAGGGTGGATGCTTCCACTAAGGAGCACTGTGTGAGCAAAGTCTACGCTGGGCACTGACATCACCCATCGGGGAGGGACTGGAGCTGGACATGAAGACTCTCCCAGTTCTTTCCTGGGGAATCAGCTCGGGGCCAGCTGAGGGCTGAGCAATCAGGGGCCTGCAGGGGGCCGAAGGGCAGTGGCCTCTTTCCGGGCTGCAGGGCAAAGGTCATTGCCTGGACAGAGGTCATCTTAAGGGAAGGCCCAGGAAGGTCGACACAGGCTATAGGCTGGTCTTGAGCCAACGCCGTCTGCCACCACGTTCCTTTCCATGAAAAGCCGGGAGAGGGGCACGAAGAGAAGATGCTGCCCAGAAGGCAAACTTTCTGTCTTCAGACAAGATGGGGAGTGTCATGGGTTGAATTGTGTGTCCCCCCCCAAATTCATATACTGAAGCCCTAACTCCCAGCACCCCAGCATGTGGCCTTATTTGGAAATAGGGTCCCTGCAGACATCATTAGTGAAGATGAGGCCATTAGGATGGGCCCTACTCCAAAAGCCAGGTGTCCGTGTAAGAAGGAGAAATCTGACACAGACATGCAGACAGGGAGACGCATGTGAAGGTAAGGCGGAGACTGAGGGGCTGCTGCCAGTCACGGATCACCAGGTGGGGGCATGGGACAGAGTCTCCCTGAGTCCTTGGAAGGAGCCGGCTCCGGAACTGCAGCAGGGAGAAATAAAACGGAGCAAGGCTTGCTGCAGGGGGCTGGGAGCAATTTGCAGATTTGCAGCAGGGAGCTCTCTGAGGTGATATTTAAGCAAAACTGAGTGAGGGAGAGGAGTGTCGTGGGAACATCCAAGGAAAGAGTGGTCGGGCAGAGTGAGTGCAAAGGCCCTGAGGCTGGGACGAGCCTGGCATGTTTGAGGACCGGGGCTCCTGGAGTGACTACTGTGGAGTGAGCAGCGAGAGGGTGGAGGGGGTGATAGAAATGGGCAATCCCGTCTACCAGGCGAGCCCTGGACTCCCCTGAGCCCACTATAGTGCAGAGGAAGCAGGGCATGTGGCTAGACTTCTGGGGGTATTTGGGGTCTGATGGCGATTCTCTGCCTGCCGGGGGAAAAGGAAAAAAAAATCAGTGTTATTCCGGTGTCACCAGGCAGAAGGCTCCCAGCCCTCCGGCTCTGATTCTGTGTAGAGCCAGGCTGCCTCCCTGTAGGAAGAAGTCCCTGTCCCCACAGGCTCCCCTCCAACCTGCCCAGGGAAGATGGTGGAGCTCTGCTGGCTCCCAGCCTCGTGAGGGAGAGACAGTGAGCCTGGTTCACTCCACACTGGGAATGGACCTCCACTGCTGCACTTGGGTCATGGTGGTGTCTCATGTGGGAGCCTCCACCAGCAGCGAGAAGTGATTCATTTCCCTTCTAATTGTTAAAATTCTCCCCAGTACTCACTGGGTGCTTCCCTGGCTTTCCCTCAGGAGCAGGGGCCTTGGAGAGAAGGAGAGGAAGGCAGTTGCTTCGGGCAACACGGAGGGGACCTCGGTGTGGGCGCTTCTCTGCCTCATGGTCCCACAATTGAGGATGAGGAGCCCATACTCAGCCAGCGCCTCCTGGGTCTGAGAGTGGGATGGCTGGATGCCATGATTAACTCGTGTTGTGAGGTGCAGAGGAAAGGGACCCTTTCACAGAAAATCAAACCAACTGAGCAGGTATTTGAGTTGCCGGGTCAGGCCCATGCCACCCAGCATGGAGGGAGAGATGAGAGAGATGGCACAGGCCCCGGGAAACTCCGTCCCACTGGAGGAGCCGAGGCCGGGCAAGCACATGGTTTGGGGGAAAAGGAGGATGAAAGAGCACCGAGCGTCATAAAGAAAGCACTGGAGAAGGAAGAGATTTTAGGCTAATTGGACCCAGGGGCAGTGATTCAGTTCTGAGGAAGAGGAAGGAGAGGATGAGGTTATGCGGGAAACCCCCAACCTGGATGCTCAGACTCTGTGGGGATCCTGTCTCCCCACTTTTAAATGCCACAAACAGGGCTCTGAAAGGGCTGGGCTGGGTACGTGGTTTGAATCGCTGAGTCAAGGGCACTTCCCAGACCTCCCTCACGTTTGGACTTCTTTCCAGAATTGGCTTTTTCTGCTGGGAGGCCACTCTCTCTCTTCAATGTCTACAGAACCTCAGCCCTTTGATCCAGGGCCATGTTTAAATGCTCGCATGTGTGTGCGCGTGTGCACACACACACACACACACACACACACACTCACACACTCACACACAAGTCTGAATGTTCAGTGTTTCTTGTCTAGGGAAAAGGAAGAGTCAGGTCTCCAGATCCAAGCCCTGCCTGTCTTTGTGCTGTTTGCCAAGGGCTTGGAATGCCATGTGTGGCTGCTCTTGTCCTGTCCCCTCTGGTTAACAGTGAGCCCTCCCTCAAGCCCCGGAATCTGGCTCATTTCCTGTATCTCCTATTTCACTGGACGTGTGGTGCACGATTCCTGTAAGTACCATGATGCAAGCCTAGTGGTTAGGGGAGGTGGAGTCAGGGAGGCCTAGGTGACTTCTGCTAAGTGACTGGACACAGCCCATCCCAGGGACTTCTGCTAAGTGACCGGACACAGCCTATCCCAGGGCGCCTGAGCCCATGCCCAGGAGCAGCCTGGGGAGGGTGTGGTGGGGGGACAGGTCGTTTGTGAACATCTTGGAGGGCCAGGTCCAGCATGGAGTGGGTTAACGTGGCAGAGTGAACAGATGAGGGAAAGTCTCTTCATCAGCGATGCTCTGACTCGCTGGGTACTGTCACCCGGGAACACTGGAAGATTGCACACAGAGGAAAGTCAGAGGACGCTGCGTTGTAGGGGTTTTGGCGAGACTGCTTGCTGGGGCCTGGATAAGCAGCCGCACTGGGTCACACTATTCTGGTGACTGTCTGTTGTTTATTTTAACTCCCCAACGTGGCCAAGCCTCCCAGGCAAAAAGAATTGCCACGCTCAGCCAGGCCTCCCACCAAGTGACTCCTGACACAGTTGGGGTGTGTTTGGTCTTGGGGTAAGCGCCTTTAATCAATAGAGTAAGTGCAGGGTTAGCTCAGTTTCTAGCGAGAGCTCTGTTTGGGAGCGGCGTCTTGGGATGGGTCCTGCAAGGTCTGCTTGCTTAGAACTTTGCTCTGGGCACGTGTAGCAAGAGCCCCTCGGTTTTCTTATTTTCTGTGCACACCTGAATCCGCCATCCAATCATTTAGTTCAGTCCCCGTGTATTCAGCACTTTGTAGAGATTATGAATGAGGCTGTCTGCAGGCAAACCCAAAATAACAGTGACTTACACGCATTGGAAAGCGTTTTTCTCTTGTGTAACCACCTGTGCACAAGCGGCTCAGTTACCTAGGAAGGTGGCCCCTGGAATTGGTGTGAGCACCTCCTTTCTTCTCTCCTGTAACTGGGTGCTGTGCTCACATCTGCTTGGGCCAACGTGGCTGCCAGCACATCCGAGTTCCAGCCAGAGAAACAGGGAGGAAGGGCCGGGCACGCTCCTTCCCTTTAAGGGAACCTCCCGACCCCGACACACTGTGCATGCCTTTGGTGCGCTTCCCTTTAGCCAGAACGTGGGCATAGGTCACAGCTAACACAGAGGAGGCTACAAAATGTAATCTTTATTCTGGGAAGACATGTGCGCAATGAAAAAGCAGCCCTTCTGTTACCGGAAGAGAGAAGCAGAGAGTGGGTGCCGGGGTACAGTGAGCAGTGGGTCTTACGTGCTGGGTGTTCACGATGCTAAGTAGGTGCTTAGTCAGGAGAAACAGGATGGGGTCCACTCACAATAGATACATCTAATTTAAGGATCCTACAGTCTAGTATACTTTATGAGGAGAGTGGCAGGCAGCCTTTAAAATGAGAACAGAGGAGAGAGACCAGAGGAGAGAGAGTAGAGGAAAAGAAATCCCTACTGGTGTGGAACAGTTGGGATTCAGTGGACAGGTCGTTTCAGGCAGCAGGACGAGATTGAGACCCTGGGTTGGTGGGGAGGGGGAATGGTGTGTTTGGGAGCAGTAGAGTCGAGTGGCA
The DNA here is from genome assembly GCF_000147115.1 of Myotis lucifugus. NCBI lineage: Eukaryota > Metazoa > Chordata > Mammalia > Chiroptera > Vespertilionidae > Myotis > Myotis lucifugus. Next base: position 46,754,200 of record NW_005871048.1, on the reverse strand, counting down.
GGAGTGCGGGCAGGTGTGGGTGGGTAGAGGGGTGAGCTCAGAGAAAGTCAGCAGGGCCAGCCGCAGGGGGGCCACTCACGCTGTGCAGGCTTCTCTAGCTACAAAGGGACCTTGTCAGATGATTCAGAAAACATCACAATGAGATCGAGGGAAAGTTAGAAGGAAGTGCTGGACTCAAGAGCCTATCCTATATAATAAAAGGCTAATATGCAAATTGTCCCCTTGGGAGTTGGACTGACCAGGAGTTTGACTGCCCACTATGACATGCACTGACCACCAGGGGCCTGTGCGGAATGAAGGAAGGCCCCAATCGGCCCTGATCACCAGCCAGGCCTAGGGACCCTGCCTGTGCATGAATTTCGTGCACTGGGCCTCTAGTGGTTAAATAAAGAGGTACATGTTATTTCTACAGACACATCACCTTTGGGGGCCGGGTAAGGAGTAAGTACTCTTGGACACTGAATTCTGACTTTCAATAGATTGAGTCCAGAAGCATCACCCACAGGTGCATACCCACATGGCTTCCTCCCCTGCTTCTTCCCTGACTCCCGCACACACATTTTACAGTCAGCACAATCTATTTAAAGAGGCCACGCTGGGCCTTGATGACTTCGGCGTGGGGAAATTTCAGAGCTGGAGATGTTTCAGATACATCTTGAGCTCTTGTGAACCAACCCAAAAACTCGATTAGATGTTCCTGCTCACACTATCTTTATAAATTTATTTTAAAATCTCTAGTTCAATTTTTAAAATTGGACATACATTTATATTGTTCCAAAGCCAACAATGTGAAAAGAAATGCATTAAATATTTTGCTCCCACCTCTGACCCATATCTGTTGAGTTCCTACCTGTACCCCACACAGATAATCATGTACTGTGAATGTTCGCAGAGTTTTTATCCCAGCTATAATCTTGATCAGTTAGTGATTTCTTTCCTCCCATTCCATTGCTTTCCTCCCATTCCATCTGCTACCTCCCTCAAATCCAAAGTCTCATATTTCTTTTATTGTGTCTTTGCCAGCATTCTTCTCACTTGCACCCTCACCATTTCCCCAACATATTAAGTACAAACACACACACACACACACACACACACACACACACACAGCCCTGCCACTCCATCCAAAGACTACACTGCTTCCAGAGTAATATCTGTCAAGAGCAGATCTGACAAAGTCCCTTTGTAGCTAGAGAAGGCCACAAAAGAATGGATGCCCCACCCCAGGCTGGCCCAGCTGACTTTCTCTGAGCTCACCCCTCTACCCGTCCACATGTGCCTATACTTCCGTCACTCGACTCCACTGCTCCCAAACACTCCCTTCCTCCCCCATTAGGGTTTCAATCTAGTCATTCCCTGTCCATGGACTTCCTGTTCCTTTGTATGGGGGATTTTTGAAAATTTGATATTTAGAAGGCTGGATGAGACTCAAGTCTCCTGACATCAAAACATGAATGGTTTCATTTCTCAAACATTTCAGTTGAATGTTTGCCAACTTTTTTTTTTTATCTCAGGGAAACTATTTGCTGAGGTTCTAATATGTAAAATACTGAAGCAAGCCTTCCCCTGGGATTATATTACTATTTAGTTTTATATTTCTTCTGATGCCGCCAATAAATCATGAACATCTTCAGAGATGTCAGAGGGCAGCCTGTCTCTCCGACTGCAAATGACAAGCTGTGAATAATGCACACAGGTCTGGGGAGGCTCCCAACCCCTCAGCCCTTGGGCTCTGGCCTTCGGTCAGATAATCTGCTTCAAGATCACCCGGGGTCAGGTGATCTTCATGCTGGCTGATCACCAGGAATCCCCAGCCTTAGTCTCAGCTCAGAGTACACGATTCCTGGGGTCAGGCACACCCCCAGGGAATCTGGACTACAAAGAGGAGGCTGCAACTCCTAAAAGAATAAAACAAGGAAACTCAAGAGAAGGTAGCCATTGTGTCCTTATCTTCTCAGCTGGACTAACAACTCCTTGAGGGCAGTTCTGGTTCCCTACAATTCCTGAAGTACTGGACCTTAATGGTAGCCCAATAAGTATTTATTGTTTGGAACGATGGATGTATGGAAGGACAGCAGGATAGATGGATGATAGATAGATGGACTTCCATAGGAAAACTGGCAGAAACAGGACAAGTACATAAAGTACTTGTTTTGATGAGATAGGAAAAGAGGAGCAAAGAGGAGGAGTTCAAAGTCACCCACCGTCTCTAGACCTGCACTTGGAGCTGCCCCCCTCCTGCCTTCTCTCCCCTCCACCTGCCCGGTGGGCTCAGGATGAAGGCAGGAGGCATTCCTGGGCATCGTTCCTGTGCTCCCAAAGGCTGAACTACCAATGGTCTTCCTTTGCTGGATTGGGTTTGCTTAATTAAAATAATGAAATTTTAGGAGATGGTGTTGGATGGACAACCAGAAAGAGGAGAGAGAATGCTCGGGCAGTATAAGTCCCATCATAAGCTGAAGAGAACAGAACTTCAGGACCTGGGGCTTGGGACCAGGTTGGAGATGAAGGGATGAGTCTAAGAGAACTGGGATCCTGGTTCGCCCACCCATTTCATGAAGTTTTGAAAACTGTAGCTCATACACCAGCATCTTAGATTTCATTTCAATTGTGTTGGGCAGCCTCTCTTTGAGGAAATAGATGAAGAATAAGGAAAGAGGAGGAATTAAATGCTAAGCACAGAACATATGATCTCATCTTCTCAATAATCATGTGATATAAGAAAACTCCATTGAGGAAACTGAGGCTCAGAGAAGTGAGGCACTGTCTAGTGTCACACACACAGCCTATGACGCCCAGGTCAGCATTTGGTCCCTGCTCATCTGATGATAAATCCCACAAGCTCTTCACTGGACAGCCGTTCAGAGTTCTCATTCTGCTGGCTTGTTAGAAAAACACTAAACTAACCCTAGCCGGTTTGGCTCAGTGGATAGAGCTTTGGCCTGCAGACTGAAGGGTCCCAGGTTCGATTCTGGTCAAGGGCACATGCCTGGGTTGCACACTCGATCCCCAGTTGGGGGCGTGCAGGAGGCGGCCGATCAATGGTTCTCTCTCATCATTAATGTTTCTATCTCTCCCTCTCCTTTCCTCTCTGAAATCAATAAAAATATATTAAAAATAAAGAAAAACCCTAAACTTAGAAGCCCCTTAGCCCAGCCAGGTAAGTCATCCCTAAGCCACATTTAGAGGGCGGGATGGGGCAGAAGTGCCCCTTGCCCCTCAAAGAAAAACCACCAGGCTAACAGCCCCTTTGGTGGCAAATAATTTATCCTGACCAAGCGGCTGCAGAGTTCAGCTAAAGTCACTTTCTTAGTTCCATCTGGAAGCTCTTCAGAGGCATAATTTCATTCCAACCAAATGTAATTAAGAATTTGATTTGATTAAAAAACAAATAGAAGGAGAGAAATAAGGTTTCTCCTCATTGCCTCCCTTTCTTCACTCATTAACATGACACATGCACATGACCAGTGACCAGTTCAAGGGAGGGACCCTCCCCCTGTGCCTTGCCCACCCTTCCTATGGCTAATGGAGAGGTGAGAGTGGGGATGAGTGATGCAATTTCCAGGGAACTCAGCAAATAAAAGCTAAGGATTTAAAAAATTCTAATTTGGCTTCAAGAGACCAGCAAAACACAGCAGCTGCACAACCACTGCGGGACGAGATGTCCACTTAATTAAAGCATGGCCAGGCGGTGGGAGTCTCCCGGCGAGAGAGACTCAGCAATACTGAGTAATGATCAAACTAGACCTGCTGCCAAGAGAAGCTGTGGTCAGCAGGGATCACCAGCTTGCCTCTCCAGGAAGATGGGCTCCAAAGCCAATTTTGGATAAAAAAGAAAAGAAAAAAGTAGGGTGAGAAGAAAGGATTTGTGATATTGTATCATTGCCATGACCCAAATAATCTGCCTCTGACCTACTCCAGCTCATTGTAGAGGGTCTCATAAGAATTGTGCGGTGAGATTTTTTTTATAAAGGGCTAATCAAAATGACAACAGAGAGGTCAAATACTGTGTGGGCTGCTCTGGTCAGATTTCTGCCCAGACACACCCTCTCGCCTGCTCCCCTGTGTGTGAGAAAGCTCCTTTTTTTCATTTTCTAAATTTGCCCCTTATTCCCTCTTTGAAGAAGCCCTGTATGAGTGTACATGTAAACTGAGCTAAGCAGAAGCTGGAAACAATTTTACAATGTTCCTATGTTGTCAAATGAAGGCAGAAGTTACTGAAAAGAACTGGAACTTGCAAGGAAAGTTCCAGAACTCAAAACTGTCATCGGATGGGACTAGAGCATGCCGTGGGCAAACTACGGCCCGCGGGCCGGATCCAGCCCGTTTGAAATGAATAAAACTAAAAAAAAAAAGACCGCACCCTTTTATGTAATGATGTTTACTTTGAATTTATATTAGTTCACACAAACACTCCATCCATGCTTTTGTTCCGGCCCTCCGGTCCAGTTTAAGAACCCATTGTGGCCCTCGAGTCAAAAAGTTTGCCCACCCCTGGACTAGAGCATGGGCATTTGGGCCAAGGTTGATTTAGCTGCTTACAATGCCATCAGCGGCTTAGGCTCTTTCTAGCTTTCTACTACATCATCCCCAGAGTGTTGCCTTTTGTCCTCATGTTTGTTGATTCATGGATGCAAGAGGACCGAAGCAGGTCTGAACAGCACAGCTATACTTAAGGCAGAAAGAATGGTGGGGAGGTGACACGGTCCTTGATCAGAAAAGTAAAAACCTTTTAAGAAGACTCCTTATATTGCCTTGGCCAAATGGTCACATGGTCACCCCTGGCTCTGGGAAAGTGGGTATCTATCTGGGAACTTTGCTGATCTGATAAGAATTGGAGTTCCATTTACAGAAAAGACAGGGGTAGGCAATGACCAATGTCTCCTGTAGGTGTGTAGACTACTGAATAGCAGCCGAGTGTAGTAAGGAAAATAAAAACCACTCCAGGTATGTCAAAAAAGAGAGAATTCAATGCAGGGATTTGGTTGGACAAGAAGGGTCAGAAGATCTAATAGGGAAAAAAGAGGAAAATAAGGTTAACCAGATATTAGGAATTGTAGGAAGTAATTAACCCCTAGGTTGTAGCTGCAAAAAGGAATATGGTGCTACCCCAGACTCAGGATTGCTAGACTCCTGGACTACTGGTATACCCGCTGCTGCTGCCACCTCACAGGAAGTCAGAAGCCTGTGCTCTTATTGCAGGAGCCTAGGAACCTGAATACCACCTCCCTGGCAGTGCTGCTGCAGGGCCAGACCCCATGAGCACTGAGCTGCCAAAGGTGTTGCCACTATTGCCCAGGAACCCAGGAATGCGTGCTCCCTTGCCACTACTGTCACTGCACTGATGATACCAGGAGCAAAAGAACAAATACCTTCTCCCTTCTTCCCTCCTTCCAGTCCCCTACCATTGGCATAACCCAACGGGAAGCCAGCTGGTATGGGAGTTGACCTGGGAAATGTTGTTTGCAGGCCTCCAGCTCCTTGTGATATCGAGAGGCTCACAGATGGCCAGAATGTCATGAGAAATATAAGGACACAGACTTTACACCCCCCCACGCCTTGTGGGGGTGAAGAGGTGGGGGTTGATGCCATCAGGTTTGTGAAGCAGCATGGGAGTGCACTGTCTTCTGTCTGCAGTGACTGGTTGAGGAAATGGGAGGACAGGTGACAAGCATAACCCAACTTCAAGCACTAATGTAGTGGGAAATCTGGAAATAAATCTATTAAAAGTATGTCCAAAGAACTAGCTTTTAGACCAATGATTCCTACATTTAGTTCTGCTCTAAATGACCAGAAAATTACACTTGAATGGGTTTAAAAGGTGTCTTCTGTGGACACTATCTCATGTTTGATGTCATTTGAGAATGCAGAGAAGTATAGGGACCTCTCCTGAAGATGATTCAGGCCATTGATCTGTCATTGAACAAACTCTGTTGAAGAATAGCCCCGCAGTTCCCTCGTAATGGGCTTGATAAGGCCCTTGGAGAAGAAATTACAGTCAGCTTGTTATGGTCGCATTTCCATTCTAATGTCAGCTATGATCCTCTGTTTGAATGTAGGACTCTGTGGTTCATCATGATAGTCAATACTTGTCCATAGCGGGGAGGGATATATACAGATTCTGGCTGGAAACACGTTAACTTCGGGATAGTTCTGCGGGCATGAGTGGACAGAGGAGCTTGTAACCCCATGTCCAGCTATATTTAGGTATTGGGAAACCCGGGGATGTAGGGATGAGCGTAGGCATATGGGTCAGGAACTTCAGGTGAGCAATCCCAGGGGCTCCCCTCTCCGATCTCAGCCTTCCTTAAAAGCTGAGCTGGAAAATCTGAGAGGCGGGCCCAGAGCCAAGGCAGAACATTGCTGTGGCCGGAACAAGGGCTCAGAGCTGCTCTTTGGGACAGGACAGGAGGGGCAAGGGAGGAACTCATGATATTAACATCGACCCTTTACGTTTGTGGAGCACTTTACCATTTACAGTGCGCTTTTCTCTCTTCTTGACAGTTCATATGACACAGTAGTCACTTGCCTTCAAGTTAGGTGTTCCAGTAATCCATTGCTGCGTAACAAACTCCCCTCAAACTTAACGTCTGTGCACCCAGAACAGCGCATTCACATGGCTGGCAGTCAATGCTGACTGTTGGCCGGGTCAAAGGTTGGTTGCCCAGATGTGTACTGGTGGCCTCTCCACGTGGCTTGGATTTCTTAGAACGTGGTGGCTGGGTCCCAAGTTGGAGCATCCTGAAAGCAAGAGCTCCAAGAGACCACGGCGGGAGGCCAAGACGCCATGTGATCTGGCCTCAGCAGATAGTGCCACTTCCTTTGCATTCTATTGGTCAAGAGAGTCACTGAGGCTGACTCGGATTTGAGCAGAGGGAAATTAGACTGCACCTCTCAGTGGGAGGAGTAGCAGAGAATTGGGGGCTATCTTTAATCTACTACAGTAGGTATTATGAACCTCACTTGACTTTCTTTCTTTTTTTTTTTTTTACACAAAATTAACTTGCTGGTAGTGATCTAATGAGTAAATGCCAGAACTGAATTGAACTAGACCATAGGTTTGCTGACTCTAAATCTAACGTTATCAACATTATATATGTGTGTGCTTATATATATTTAAGCCCATTGTTTGTGCGCAATACTTCGTTGACTTCATGGTCATTTGGAAAGTGTAGAACCCTCTGTGTGAGCTGGTTCCTCTCCTGGCTATTTTTCTTTTGTTGCAATGATTTCCCATGACCCTACTCAAGGCAGAGTGATCCCTTTATACAAACCAGAGATCAGCCGTTCTAGGTCCCAGATGCAAAAGGTGGGCAGCTCTTCCTCAAACCCTAAGAGGTAGAGTGGAGTCCTCCCAGAATCCCGAGTCGCTACCTGACTTTACTCCTAGAGCCTGGGCTTAAATACCAGACCTGGAGGGGACCTCAGAGGACTTTGCATCTTACTGAGCAGGACACAGAGTTGGGGAGAGAGTTGCCTCAGGGTCCACAGCTCAGTCAGAGATGAGACTAGGTTTGGGGTCTGATCCCCGGCTACAACCCACACGGCTGCCCTTTTGAGGAGCACAGCAGTGGGACCTCAGGGTACCCTTTCCATCTCCATTTCTTCCTGGACATTCCAGCCACAGTCCCAGGTGCAGGAAGCAGAAGGTCAAGGGCAGGAAGGATGGCAAGGGTTTCCGATGAGGGTAGACTGCTGCTTCATTTATAAAAAGTTTTGCACTATGTTGCTGTCCTCACTCTGCAGATAATATTCATGCTCTGTCTTCAGGGACTCCCCTCTTATGTGCTTTTCATAGACCACCCCTTCTGGTACGTGGGCTTGCCACGCCTCACCCTGCCCGTTCCACTCATGCAGGTGTGTATCTGATCCCCTCGAAGTGAATATGTTAGGTGCCTCTGGAGATTTATTTCTTTATGTTTGCATTCCATAGTTTTGTGACTATATTGTTTTTGCTTCTGCATTAAACTAGTTTATTAAATTACTTCTGGAAACAAAAACCACAACTTTGGTTTGTTTCAAATTTCGTTTAAACAACAAAAAGGGGAATATTTAGTCTCTTTCTAAGGTTGGCAGCTCAGCAAATTACAGAAGAGTGGTTTGCTGTGGTTTGCTCTTCTAGTCTCTGGTGGAGGCAGACGTTGGAACACAGTGGGAGTGGGGGTTCCTAAACATGGAGGGTGGGAGGAGGTTTCTGAAGGAGAAGAGGCAGGTGGCTTGGTGTGTGTGTGTGGGGGGGGGGGTGGAGAGCAGAGGAGGAGGCACTCAGAGAAACAGAAGAAGCAGATTTCTGTGTCTGTGTCTGTTAACACAAAGGCTTTGAGGTCATAGGGCAGGGGGAGCATTAAAAAAATGAATGCTGGCCGAAACCGGTTTGGCTCAGTGGATAGAGCGTCGGCCTGCGGACTGAAAGGTCCCAGGTTCGATTCCGGTCAAAGGGCATGTACCTGGGTTGCGGGCACATCCCCAGTGATTGATGTGCAGGAGGCAGCTGATCGATGTCTCTCTCCCATCGATGTTTCTAACTATCTATCTCTCTCCCTTCCTCTCTGTAAAAAATCAATAAAATATATTTTAAAAAAATGAATGCTGTAGTGATTGTAAGTTAGCTGTTTGAAACTTGAAATGGCTATATTATTATTTATTTATTGCCCCATGTTTTTGCAGGAAGAATCTGGGAGCTCGTTTAGCGTCTCATCACCAGCTGAGGGACTTTAAAGAACCGATGCCCGGTCCCACACTGAGATCCTAATGCCATTGGTCTGGGGCAAGGCCCCTCCGGTGACTCTAAAGTGCAGCCAAGTTTAAAGGCCACTGACTTAAGTGATGCATAGAAACAGAGCCAGTGCAAAAAGGCAAAAGAGATGAGCAATGCATGCATGAGGAAATTAGAACAGTGGGGCAATGCGGGTAGGAGAGAGAAGTGGAAGCGAGGAGTGAGGTGGCACCGGTAGGATTTCAGGCCCACACGATGAATGAGAACAGGTTTCTCCAGAGAGGCCACAATTCCCAGTCCGGAGACTACTGAGAAATTTCTCTGGTGACTCACCAGGAACAGCGGTTTCTGTGCAGTTATTGAAGATCTTCAAGGGGAGAAGCCCACCATCTTCACTTCTGAAAGGAGGGACGTTTCCTCAGGTGCCTAATTGACTGAGGTATAACATGGTTGCACACACAGCACCCACTCAGGATGTGAGCTGAGACATGCTGAGCCCAGCGGTGTTGACCCTGCTGTGCAACGCTGGGGGAAGTAGGCCTCCAGATAACGATCTGAACGTGAGCGGCTCGACCTTCCTTACCAAGTTCCCAGCGTTCCAGCCTGGACAATCATGTTTCAAGCTTCCTAGATGGAGTTCAGTGTGGTGCTTAGAACCACCTGAGGGGCCCTGCCCCAGATCAATAGCATGAGGACCTCAGTGTGATGCAAAATAAGTTTCCTTATTTTGGATTATAGATCTGCCACTGTGTGACCCTGGCAGATACTTAACATAATTGTCTCAGTTGTCTCATCTCTAAAATGGGTATAACCATGGCAAGTATGATGCTATTGTGATGTTTAAGGAGGTAATGTCAATAATTTAGAATTGTGCCAACCATGTACAGATGTTTAAAATATTACTTATTAATTTTGTCTTCTCAACTCACTGAGGAGGCCAAATTCAGGTTTCTCACAGAGAATTTTTTCAAAGCAAAGACTGATTAAAATGAAATTGGGATTTCCTACTGTCCTAGGTGACTCTCCCAGTTTATTCAGTGGGTCTGGGTGGGACCAGGGCATTGGTTTGTCTGGAAACCTTCCTGATGATTTGTAAGAAACATGCCTCTGATTCATCTCCACAGAAAAGAAACAGCATGTGGCCAGGCAGTTAATGAATTTCCCAGAGCAAACAGGATGTGTGTGTTGGGGGGGGGCGGGAGGGGGAGGGGGAGGGTTGGGGGGGAGGTGGGGAGGGGTTGGCGGGGGAGGGGTGTGTGTGTGAAGGTATGAGAGCTGTGCACATGGCTGATAGCCATTTTCCAGGAAGATTCCCCTAAACAAAGGGAGGTGGAGACAGCTAGAAAGGTCTCAGCCTAATATTTAAATGGCCCAATGGGAGACAGCAAGACCTAGGCAACGTACTAGGAAACATGCGACCAAATAGTACTCAGCCAATGAGGAACCGGAGGAGGGACTAAATAAATAGGCTATGTTCCCTGCCCCCACGTGCTTGCCGTACAATGGACACCCACTCACGAGAGTGTTATTAACAGTCTCATTTTCGCCGTGTTTCTGTTTCCCAGTCCGTCATTTGAAATTCGGACAGATGAGCCGTTTCTCACATGATTCTAATTAAGGAGCCGACCTGGTGTCTGATTTTGTTTCGCCTGTTCTTACAGGAGCTTCCCCTGCACCTGTCTCGGCCATTTAGCCTTCAGGCTGCTTTCACACTTCTTGGTACTTTTGTTCAGAGTAAACATGGATTGTTACTTCTATTTAATTGTTCTTATTTTTCTAATCACCCGTTTCCCTGGTTTTAAGAACCTATGTTTATTTTATTCCACTCAGATAAATAAGACATTATTTATCACTTTCATCCAACCTTTTGTCTGCATACCGTGTGTATATAAATGTAAGTTTTAGGGCTCCAAAATTCATTCTGAAATCTGCTTCTTTGGCTTAACTTTATGTCATAAGCATAGTCTTGAATGCTACAGATTTTTGAAAGTATGATGATTTTTTTCTCATTCATCAATCTGATGTATCTCATTATATTTCCCATATTATCAGCTGTATTGGCTTCCTAGGGCAGCCGGAACAAAATGTCACACTGGGTGGCTTTGGGCAACAGAAACCCAAGTTCCCACCGTCCTGGAGGCTGGAGGTCCAAAATCAAGGTGTAGGTACGGCTGGTTCCCCTGGAGGCTTGGAGGGAGCTGCCCTCCCCGCTTCTGGGAGTGGCCCCGATGTTTGGTGTCCTTGGCTTGTAGAGGCATCACTCTAACACAGGGGTCCTCAAACTACGGCCTGCGGGCCACATGCAAATACAAATATTGTATTTGTTCCCGTTTTGTTTTTTTACTTCAAAATAAGATATGTGCAGTGTGCATAGGAATTTGTTCATAGTTTTTTTAAAACTATAGTCCGGCCCTCCAACAGTCTGAGGGACAGTGAACTGGCCCCCTGTTTAAAAAGTTTGAGGACCCCTGCTCTAACATCATCTCCATCTCCACATGGTGTTCTCTGTGTCCCTGCGTGTCTCTGTGTCCAAATCTCCCTCTTCTTCTAAGGTCCACCCCAATCCAGTGTGACCTCACCTTAACTTGAATATATGTGCAAAGAGCTATTTCTATATAAGGTCACATTCGCAGGTACTGGGGGTTAGGACTTGAACATACTGTTTTGGAGGATACAATGCAACCCAGTATATCAGCCATTTGTTACGTCCATCCGCCTCCTGGGGCACCATAAAGGTTTTGCGCTTCTTGCTATGCCTGGGTCTCAGATCCCTAGAGTCTCCCATTTTGCCACGAGTTCAGACAGGTGCTGAGGAAGCCAGGCCAAGGATAAAAATGGGGCAAAGGGTCCGTTTCTGTCCTCTCTGGACACCCACCTTCCCTGGAGCAAGGAGGGTGTCTGCCCCAGGGAAGTCCAGGAGGGGCCAGCTGAGGCAGGGAGGGCAGCCACAGGTGGCAGCGGGAGCCGGGCTGAGGGCCTCCTGCAGCTGCTCGGCCACCTGGCCAGGCAGCTGTTCTCCCCTTCAGGGAGCTATGTGAGGCGAGGCCTGTCTGGCTTATCACAGCCTCTCGGAGAGTTACAGGATGCCAAAACGCCTGGTCAGATCTGTCAGTTCTGTTGAGCAACTGTTTTGGGGGGTGGAGGAGTGGGCTTGGGGTACGGAAGCACCAAATTAGTTATATATAGTGAGTGCTCAGTTTAGGCATGAATTGACCCAAGTGCACCCACTGATGGTCTAGGGATGGGCTTACTGCAGCCTGCAGGCCAAATCCAGCCCACCGCCGGCTGTGTCCCGGGAGCGAAGGAAGGTCTCTCCAAATGGACATTTGCAACTGACCTGATGGTAGGGGACCTTGGAATCTCACGAACACAAAATGCTAACCCTTCCAAAAGGAATTTCATTTTTCTCACTATAAGATCTGTATTATAAAAACATCATACTCAACAATTATTCTCTATTTTGAATTTCATCAATAAAACATTTCTGGGAACTTGTTTTCTGTCTTGTTATGGACGTAACCTATGTTACAGCCTCCATTCTACCTCTAGGCCCGCAAAGTCTAACATCTTTACGATCTAGCTCTTAACAGAGAAAGTTTGTCCATCCGCAGTCTAGTCAGATAGTCTAAAACAGGGGTCCTCAAACTACGGCCCGTGGGCCACATGCATATACAAATATTGTATTTGTTCCCGTTTTGTTTTTTTACTTCAAAATAAGATATGTGCAGTGTGCATAGGAATTTGTTCATAGTTTTTTTTTAAACTATAGTCCGGCCCTCCAACGGTCTGAGGGACAGTGAACTGGCCCCCTGTTTAAAAAGTTTGAGGACCCCTGCTCTAAAACATCAGCAAACATCAGAAGAACCTGTAGGACTTTAAGAAATACAGATTTTAGGCCCCAACCCTGGACTTTCTGATTCAGTAAGTCTGGGGTAGGGACCAATAATTTGCATTTCTATCAAGTTTCCAAGTGCTGTTGGTCTGGGAAGCACTCTTTGAGAACCGTTGGTCTGGCCAGTAATTAATTAACATTTATCTAGGAGGCGACATCCCATTGTGTTCTCAAAAATAGGCACTAAAATCAGAGCTGAGTCGTTGCCAAATTCTGCCACTAACTCTGTGATCTTGAGGATGTTGTTTATATATCCTGGGCCTTCATTTCATCATTTGTAAAGTGGGGATAATGAAAGTGACTACCTCACAATGGTTTGAAGGTTTAAATGTAATCAAGCTTATAAAGCTCAGCACACAATAGCTATGTTTTGACTCCCTGCCTTCAGACAGTTTACAATGTGGGGATGTGAAAATGAGACTAACTTTAGTGAGCAGGACTGAGTGGTAAGGGCTGTAAACAGGAAGATCAGAGGAGCAACCTGGGAGGACTTCCTGTAGGAAGTGAGGCATGAGCTGAGCATTTGAGAAGGAGAGGAAGGTAAATGGGACCATTTATGGGGGCTTGGAGAATAAAATTGGTATGCTTTTTGAAGAGAGGGGAATTCAGACTGCCCAGTTGGTAGGAAGAACTGCCAAGTGGCACAGGAGGCAGGGGAATTGTTATGCCAGCTCCAGGGGTCCAGTGAAAATGTCACAGTACCGATGCAGTGCGTGTGGGCAAGGGCCTGGAGTCCTAGAAACTGCTCTTGGGATTCCATTACAACGTGGGAGCTTGGGGAAGCTGAACCGTCCTCCTTTTTCTCAAACCCCAATTCTACTTCTTGGGGCTGCTTAGTGGGCGGGCCCCACCCTCCAGTCTCAGTTCTGTTTACCCCACAAGCATTCCTGTCATTTGGTAAGAACTGCTGCCTGGCAGAGAAGCCTTGGGAAGCTTTGCTCTATCTTCTAAGAAACAGGAAGTCATTATTTGCCCAAAGCAAACAAACTCACAAACTGCAGGGTTCACGTTCAGTCCAAAGGCAGTCCCAGGAGGTGCGTGTGGGGGCTGAGGGCATGGGGACCCGATCAGAGATCCCTTTCCCCTCCCCCTCTCCCCTGACCAAATAAACATCTGCCTTAATGTCCCAGCCAGGACTTGCAGGAAGCCCGAGGGAAGTCACCCACACACAATGCATAGACGCTGAGCTGGGGTTCCTTCCCCAGGCAGCACCCATTCCCAATGGGGTCTTCTTCCCACGACATCAGCAAAAGCATTGCCCTGATTCCTGAAACGGGAGGATGACTAACCTTCCACGTGCCCCCTTTCTTTCCTCCACCGAGAGGGAAGGAGGAAATGAGCAATTATTGGAAGCCGACTGTATGCCTGCGCTTGCACAGTCTCACCTGGACTCTTTCATTGAAATCTTGTGACTACCCTGTCCAATGGGCACTGTTGTCTGCATTTACAGGTGGGGAATAAACGAGGCTCCGAAAGTATGGTCACGTGTCCCATGTCCCCGAGCAGAGCTGCCCTTTGACATCATGTCAGGCTGATTCTACATACATTCCCAGCCACAAGCTCCTCTGTTAGTTTAGAGTCCCTGCTATGCCCTCTCTCCCTCCCCAACCTCCTTTCAAAAGTGTTGTCTTGATTCTTCAAAACTGACACGTGTGGCTTTCCTGCGGCATACGCAGCGCAGGAGGCTAACGGAATAGCCCTGCCCTCCGTATGCAGGGCTTGTAGGAGAAAACTGGCAGCTCCCTGCAGAATGTCCCCAACAGAAAGGACACTAAAAAGGACTCAAACAGTAAGCCGGCAAGGGTTCACCGGTGGCCTGACTCAGGTTGCATGTGACTGAGTGGGGCAGAGGAAGACTGTGGGAGACTCGCCAATCTTCCAGAGAAGGCTTGTACCTAACACTGTGTTCAAAGCATGATATTCTAAACTGTATTGCCCAGTGGCCTCTGCAGTCAGAATGCTCAGGTTCAAACCTCCACTTTACTATTTACTAGCTGTGTGCCCTTTCAGTACCTCAGTTGCTTCATCTGTAAAATGGGGATAAGGAAAGTTCAACCTCACAGGCCATGAAGTGCTTCCCAGGTGCCTGGCCCATCTGACCCTGGGACTCAGGAGCCGCTGGGGTGCAGGAGGAGGGCGGCCTCTCTGGCCAGCTTGGGGACGGGTGGGCACTGCCCAAACCCATGCAGCTCCTCTGGCTTTGGGCCCCGAACCCATCTCATGACCCAAGCAGATTAATGGGGCGTGACCTCAATGAGGCTGATTCTCTTCCTGACAGATGTTTGGACTATTGTATCGAAATCTCTCAGGCCAAAACCTTGAAACATTTAAGTACTTTTTCCCAATCAATCAATTAATTATTAATGAGCCATAGCTTCAATCTTCTATCGGTTTCTTCATCCAGGCTTTGAGAAGGAAAGCAAGAACTGCAACCAAGACCGGAAAACCCCCAAAAGGTCTCTTTGGCACATGTTTTCTCAACCTGCATAACCGGGCCCTCCCCGGGCAGCTGCCCATCTTCTCGGTGCTCGCCTAGGGGGCCCGCGGACAGGGGCTCCTGCAGGCCCGCTGGTGCTGAGGGCTGGCTGAGGCTTCAGGTACCCTCTGCCGCAGGGAGCGGCGCCCCGGAACCCACAGCTGTGCCTGGGGGTTGGGGAGGGACTTCTGAGGCATCACTTCTTTCCTTTTGGAAGAGCTCTTAGGTTACCGAGACCTGTCATCACATGGCAAGCTGGGTCTCCATAATGCCCACTACTGGTCAGTCGCCATAATAGTCACACTGGTGAGGATTGTACTTGCTGAGTGCTCACTCCGTCCCAGGCATGGCGCTAAGCACCTTGAAGTGTCGATGAGGGCTTTCTTCAGCAAGTAGCGGAGAGCCCCACTGTGGCAGACGCTGCTGACACCTGCAATGTCCTCCCAGCCCCATCGTGCTCCTGAGCACCAGCCCGGCGGCCAGCTGCCAGCCCCTGTCACTCTGTCCGAGGGAAGCAGAGGTCCACACTGCTGTGCCCGGGTCAGGCCAGCCGCGCTAGGGAGGTGATGCCCTTTGGTGCGTCCCAGAGCCGGCCTCAGCCAGCGGCAGATGGGACCATGGGTACATGTACCTGCTCCTGTGCCCCTCGCTGGGATAACTCTGAGGAGGGGTGCTTTGCGCTGCTTCCCAGAGCTTCCCCACGGGATTATGCTCCAGCGGCCACAGGGAAACTGCTAGGTAATGTCCCCTCACTGGCCTTCTTCCCTTCCCTGCTTCTCTCCCCATCCCTCTTCCAGTGCTTCCTGCAACCATCTTCCACAGAAACAACTTGCAGGAGGCTCGTTGTCATGGCGCCGGCTTCTGGAGGAGGTAAACAAGGTGGAAGAGGACTGTGTCAGCTCCCGCAATGGAAAGCCTGGCTTCAGGAATGGCTTGACTCGGGGTCCAAGTGATGCCCAGCCCCCACCTCTGCTCTCGGGTCTGTCTCCTCTGATTTGGCTCTGTCCTCTTTTCCAGTTGTCCCCAGGCTTACGTCATCACCATACCCAGCCAGGGGAGGAGAGAGGTCAACCCCCTGATAATTCAAAATCCTGGAGGGAACTGAGTCTCACTAGTCCCCGTTGCCCACACTTGAGCCGTGTGCCGTCCTTGAAGCAACATGGGTGGCCAGGTGGGTAGTGTGTGGGGATCCCCATCCTGAGTCAGGGGTGCTGCCCTGGAAGCTCCCAGGCTGAAAGTGAGAATGGGATGGGCTCTCACAAAGAAATGGCAGACCCATCCCTGAGTGGGGTGGTGAAGGGATGCTGGTTCCCAACAGCCACCAATATTCGTGCATTGCATTTTCCTCACACAAGGTTCTCTTCCCACTCACAGGGAGGATCTTGAGGCTCAGAACAATTATTCGTCTAAGCTCACCCCGCTGGAAAGGGGCAGAGTGACTGGGCACCTGGTTTCGCTGTTTCCAGCACTATTTTCCCATATTGACTTAAATGTATTTTTACTTAAAACGTTTGAACTGACATTCATTCCCCACTCTTTTGATTTAGGCCAAAACCTTGTTTTCAGCTGTGGGCCCTGCTGATTCCAGATCCCCCTCATCTTTCTCACGTGGACCATTCCCATGAGAAATGTCCGATTCTAATTTCAGGGTCTTCAAACGGAGAACTTGAAATGCGCAGAAAGCAACTGACGACAGCGTTCTTTTAGATTTCCGTGTGCCCCTCCTTGATTTCTTACATTTGTCTCCGTTGCTAATTTGACAGTAATCTTTTTTGGAAACATGCCTTGAGCTTTTGCAAAGCAATCAACTTAATTTTCATGGAAACAAAAGTTTTCTTTCCTTTTACATTTCACCAATTTACGGGCTAGTTACTGAAATGACTTGATCACAGTGCCACACGCAGCTGGCATCCATAGGTTCGGGAACACGCAGAGCTCAACCGGCAGAAGGTGGCACAGCGTTCCAGAGGGGGCTCAGCCTGCTGTGGGCAACGGAGGAAGGTTTACAGAGCGGAGGGGAGCTCTGGCCAGTCGGGCCAGTTGGCTGGGGGGAGACTGCTTGAGAGCACATCTCCATCGGTGCCTGGAACACCATGGAAGGTGCTTACGCGGCAGGCAAGACGCATTAGCTGCAGGACAGTTCTCCTGGGCAGCAGTTCCCTGCCCGGTGGTCTGAGGTTGTGCAGGAAGTGACAGAACCACATGCTTCGATCACCCTTAAGGCCTTGGCAATGGCTTGTCCTAAATGTGATTAAATAACCTCAAGAACTGAACTGAGGGTGGAAAAGCCAACTCCTCCCCGCCCACGGCGCACCAGGATCACCTGTGACCTGAGATCCCCTCGGCAGGGCTCAGAGCGGGTGTTCACTTGATGTCCTGTTATGCATCTTGGTGGGTAAAGGGCATTTTTTAGGGCCACAGCTGCCTATATGTGCTTTAGTGCAAATTAGGAAAAGGTACTTCCCTTGAGTAGGTGAATTAGGAGGTGCCCTCTCTGGACACCTTTCTCCTGGCCAGCACAGCCCGTTGGCAGAGCGTATGGCTTGGCTGGTGCAGCGTGAATGCAATTAGCATGCCCCTCACCCCTCATCAGAGCAGTGCACAGACTGTGCACCCGCACGAGGCAGGCCTTTAGAATCCCCTCAGGCTCCCTCGTTCTAGGCCCAGAGACAGAGCAGCAGTAGGCACTGCTCTGCCAAGTGTGCAGCAGGCACCAACAGAGGCGGCGGCAGCCCTGAGAACTCGCAGGAGATGCAGACGCATGGGGAATGCTCCTGACCTGCTGAGTCAGCATCTCTGGGGACAGGGGGGCGGGGGCGGGGGGCAGGCATCTGTGCTCCCCTAGCCCTGCAGGTGTTTCTGATGCTTGCTAACGATGGAGAACCACGGAGTGCCGGGCTGCTTAGGATCCCCGAGTCTCCCTGCCCATTTCCAGCTGTTGGGCACAGCCCAGCCTGCCCTTCAGACTTGAGTCCAGCCAGGCTGGCTTCCCCTGGCCACTGGAGCTGCCACTTGTGTGGGACAGGACTTGTGAATTCCACGCTGGGCCTGCTGTAACAAGCACACCCCTGCATTTCTCAAGACACTTTCACGTCGTGGGAATGAGGAAAACGATTCACTTCCTGGAGCACAGGAGCTCTGCCAAGTCCCAGGCAAAGCGGGGCCTTACGGGCCAGTGGATTGGACGCCCCTCAGAATTGGGTCAAAAGGAGGCGAGAGCTTCAGTGGGAGTGTTTGGGGGTGTGGGGAAGAAAACTCACCGCCCCCCCAGGCAAGTTCATCTTGCCACTGTTACCCTTGAACCCAGGCAGAGGCTTGGGGGATGCTCAGCTCCTGGTCCCCTCCAAAGAAAACAGTTTTATTTTCTAGGATCAGTCTGATGTCCCTATGAGCAGAGATCTTCCCCCCGCAACCCCCCGGGGAGCATGTTTGTCAGTCCATGGTTTCTCTGCTGTGCATACTTTAAACTGTCTCTCTCTGGTACACTTCCTTCACTTGCTTCTTTCTACAGTGGCGTCTGAGAGGGGGGCAGCGGGGGTCCTCTGTCAGACAATGTTAGAGGATAATGATTAGGGCGTCTTACAGGCATAATGATGCCTCCCAGAGGCAGAGAAACCACTGCTTGAGTTTAGAACACCAGAAGCCATTGTTAGAAACTCAGCGAGGTCTACTACAAAATTTGGTATTTAAAGCAAGAAGAATTAGAGGCACAAAAAGCAAAGCAAAACAAAACCCTTTAGATGTGAAAAGGGGAAGAATTAGGCCAGCTTTCTCCTCCTTTCTCTCCTGTGAAAGGAACGTTGAAGGAGTTGATTACGCTACAGAAACTGAGAGAATCTTCCACCCTCCCAAAGTGCTGGGCCAGCCCACGCACGCTCAGAGGGGGCTGCAGGGAGCACTGCATCTTGTGCTGACGAGAGGGCATTGTAATCAGAGAGCCAGGGTTCAATCACCACCCCATTTACTTGCTGTGTGATCTTGGATGGATTTCTTAACTTCTCTGAGCTTATGCAGTTACTACACAGTAATATCAAATAGGCATGTGGTACAGAGGTGGGTAGGAATTAAATAGGAGGATTTATTGGCAGTACTGGCACACAGTAAGTCTTCACGTCATAGTTCCTTTCCTTCACCAATCACTTGTCTGTAAAACATTCATGTTATGCTAATGTGTGGAGAGGTCCTGGTGAGTGATGGTTAAGAGCTGGCGCTCATGGAGACACTCCTGGCAAAGATGAGATCCGAGTGATGAATGGAGGAGGTGCCCAGTCTCCCCGCTGCCAGGAGTGTTGTGGGGGGGGAAGTGGGGGGGGCACCTGGGATGCCGCTGGGTGGCAGTGAGCCGCTGATGAGGCCCTGCCTGAGGCCTATTGGGAGTAAGGGAGGGCATTGGAGGTGAGCCAAAGGAAGGCTGTGGTTTTGACTTAGCAGTTAGGAGAAGGGCAGAGAGCTCCCAGGAAATGGGGTGGGGCGGGGGCATGGGGAGGGGTGCTGCTGAGGGTCCCATGAGGGATGAACCCTGAAGCTGGAGCTCTCCCATCACGGCTGTGAGACTTTTCTCACGAGCCTCAACTGACCGGTGTGGGTACAAAGAAGGGGATAGTCAGGAGTGGGGCTCCGTCAAAACTCTGAGTGCTGCTGGGTGTGTGAGATGGGACCCAGTGATGGGCCCTGGAGCCTGGGCTGGGAAGGGAAAGGCAGGAAGTCAGGCTGATTCCCTGAGGAAGGAGGTCAGGAGGCTGAGGCCAGAGCACGGGTAACAGGTTCCATCTCCCTGCACGGGTATTATGTATTATAATAATACCTCTCTTGCCTAGGCCTGGAATTCTACCACCATCTCTATATATTCAATCTTCTCATCCTTCAAGGCTCCCCTCAGATGTCCGTCCAGCATCTCGGAGCTGAAAGTTCGCCCTCTCTTGAACTCTATCCCCATTAGGGCCATTCCCCGCTCAGTCAGCTTGTCTTTGTCATGAAGTTGTCAGCTCCTGGACGCCACCGTGGGCCTCACCCTCGCAGTCTCCACAGACGGCGAAAGTTTGTCTTGTGCAGAGGAGGTGAATATGTATTTGTGAAACGACTGGATGAATCATTTCCATTAAGATGTTCCTTAGAATTACAAAATAACAATTCAATTTGTGGATTCTTTTTCTGGAGAAAGGCAATGTTGTGTGAGAAAAAACATATGGTTTTTCAGGACCTGGGTTTCCTGGTTGTGCAATGCATTGATGTCTTAGGGATCAGAAATACTGTGTAAGCAGCACATCTCCTAGCACATGTGACAGGATGAGGCAGCTTTGCCCCAGGACAAAGAGTTTGGCAAGTAGATTTCAGCCCCCACTTGCTCCTCAGCCAGACACCTTTGTGCAGGGCACACCTACCAATTGTGGCCTCACTGAAATGCCTGGTACACAGTAGGCATTAAATAAAAGTAGCAATTGTGTTATTATAATACATTATTATTATTATTATTATGCATGATGCCTGCCTGGCACTACATACAGACAGATCCTTTGATTAATATTTCTCTATAGTTGAAATTTTTCTATTTTAAAGATTCAAGTCATAGGCACACAGTAGCACAGTCTGTCTTGAAGAAAAATGAAAGGGTATAGTAAGTGATGCTATTAGAATTATATTTTCCTCATTACAGAAGTAATATGACCCTGCTTTTGGGCTCCAAGCTCCTAGGAATGCTGAAGTTTAAAGAAAGAACCGAGAACACAGCCCCAGAGTAAAAGGAATGATCGTAGAAAGCCATAGAAATGGATTTGATCTCTTGTTAGTGGTCTGTATTCTCTTGGTAGAGCTAAGAAAGACAACTTATTATCAATAAAAAAGAATAAACACTTTATAGGAAGCCATTTTCTCTGTCACCAAATGTTTTATATAGCTGTCAATAATTGTAACTGTTAAATATGACATATTGATGAATATAGAGGGACAAAAGGATGCTTTTTTCTGATTAGGGTGAAAAGACTTTATAGTCTTTATTTTATAGATGGAAGTAATCCAACTCAGTTATCTATAATCCTCCATGGGAAGGCAATAAAAGAAAGAGAAAATTCTGAAAGAAGCTCTTTTAGCCAACCTGGTGGACACTACCCTTCTTACCAAACTTGGAAAATGGCCCCAAGAACTGAATTTCTGGGTTGTAGCATATGCAGACGTTCAACTTAAAGCTTTTATTTAAAAAGTAGCACTAGCTGTTGTCACAGAAAACAAACAAATAAAACCATAGGGGCTGAACACAAAAGAAGGACTCTTATTCATCAAAAGTCTTTTGGAGATAGGGTGGGGGTGGGGTGAGGATTTGTGCTCCACTCCACCCAGTCATTCCGAATCCAGGATGATAGAAGCTTCTTGAGAATGAGACATTCAAACTCACCTGGGAGAGTACAAATAGCTAACAGAAGGGGAAGGGAAAGGCTGGGGGTTCACAAAGGAAGTTTTATTGGCAAGTCAGGACAGTGGTGTGGAATCATGTGTGCTGACATCCCATTGCTCCAGCCCTCAGTCACATGACCATACCTAAGTGCAAAGGAGGCTGGGAAAGGTAGTCTTTCTGTGTATCTAGGAAGAAAGTTAAATGAATTCAGTGAACAGCTTATGAAAACAATGCCAAGTTGTTTTCCCAAGTGACTGTACATTTAGCAGGTAATAGTTTTGTTGATGTAAAATTTTTCCATCTTGTCCTGTAAGTTAACAGAAGTTACTTAAGTTTGGCCAATCTAAGTGTAAATTGTTTCCTAATTGTGGTCTTAATTTCCATTTCCCTGATCACTATTAAGGTTGAACATCTTCTCTTATATTTATAAGCCATGTGTTTCTTCCACTCTAAAATGTTTTATATATTTTGCTCAATTTCTAATGGCTTACTGTAAAAAGTATTCTTTATATATTCTGGACATCAAGACATGATAGGTTTTTATATGTTGCAGATATCTTCTCTTCTCTGCATTTTGACTTTTTCAAGTTTCATTTGATAAAAAATCATTCTTAATTACAGTGTAATTTATCTACACTACTTTTATGGTGTGTTGATGTTCTGTTTAAGAAATGTTTTCCTTCTTTTACTCTCCCTCTGAAGCATTGACGGTGGCATGGAAAAGCCTGCATGCATGTTCAATTCTTTGTTTCTCCTTTTCCCCTCTCCCCGGCCCCCCTCCTTCACTCACTCAACCTCTTTTGTTCAGTATGTGTAACTTGAAGCTAATTTGTACTACTGGATATCGGCCTAGAGCCACAGATACAGAACCTGTATTGTTCTTACTGAAACACGGCATGGAATTAACATTAAACTTAAATAAAACAAACCTACATTATAAATGCCCCCCCAAAAGTGTTTTCCTTCCTACCTCTGATGTCAGAAAGATATCCTGTATTTTCTTTGATACTCCATGTTCATTTGATAAACATAATAGAAGGATCCCCACCCCCATCCTCACAGGTAATTATTTTGAAATTTTCAAACCTGCAGAAAAATTGTAAGAATAATGCAGCAATCGCCCACTTATCTTTCAGCTGGACCCATCAACTGTCAATATTTTGCCACATTTGTTTTATTTCTCTCTCTGTAGATGTTCTTATACACACATATACACAATTGTTATTATTATTTGCTAAATACTTGAGAGTAAATTGTAGACTGTTCCCCCAGATACTTTAGCATGGACCGCCTAAGAACAAGAACATTCTTATAAAACCACTAGAGGCCCGGTGCACGAAATTCGTGCATGGGCGGGGGAGGGGGGGAGGGGTCCCTCAGCCCAGCCTGCACCCTCTCAAAATCCAGGACCGCTGGCTCCTAACTGCTTGCCTGCCTGCCTGATTGACCCTAACCACTCTGCCTGCCTGCCTGCCTGATCACCCCTAACCACTGGCCTGTCTGCCTGGTTGCCCCTAACTGCCTCTGCCTGCCTGCCTGATCACCCCTAACTACTGGCCTGCCTGCCTGATTGCCCCTAACCGCTCGCTGGGGGGCCTTTTATTATATAGGATAATACAGTTGTTCTGGTCTCTGGTCGTTCTGCCGTTTTGGTCGCTGGGCTTTTATTATATAGGATAATACAGCCATCAAATTCTTGAAACTTAATGTTGATACAATACTATAATCTATCCTTCAGTTCTCTCTGGTTTCCTTCAGTCTAGAACAGTTTCTCAGCCCAGCTTTGCTTTTCACAGCATTGACATATCTGAAGAGTAGAACCTCGTTGTTTTGTAGAATTATCCCTGATTTGGGTTTGTCTGGTATCCATTCAGGTTCTGCCCATTTTGGCAGGAATACCAGACAAGTGATGTTTTGTCCTTTTGGGTACATTGTATTAGGAAGCATGTGAAGTCTGTTTGTCCCATTATTGGTGATAAGTTTGATCACATGGTAAGGGTGGTGTTTACCTTTATAATTAACTAGAGTCCTGGTGCACGAATTTGTGCATGGGTGGGGTCTGGCCTGCCGCCCCAATGGGGGCCCATTGGGCTGGGCTAGCAGGGAGAGGGGCCGCCGGTGGTTGGCGGCTGGCCCCTCCCCCGATCGGGGTGTTGGGGACCAATGGGGGCCAAGATCAGGAGGGTTGGCTGCTGCAGTGTGCGTCATAGCCACCGGTCATTTCGGTCGTCCTGGTCATTCCGCCGTTCCAGTTGCTGGGCTTTTATATAGAGAGATAAACAATTTGTGGAGAGAGAGAAAGCCAGTTTTAAACTAAACACACTTGTGTAGTTGGATAGTATTGACCAAATCACTAGAAACTCAAGCCCATTGCTGTTGTTGGTAAGAAGCTATAGAAAGAAAATCTTCTCCCTCTTAAAAACTATAAAACAAGTTCATCCTTTTCCTTTTCAAAACTGGAGAAGTAAAAACCTTTTTCCCTTTTTGTAATTTGGAGGGGAGGAAATACAGAGAGGGCAATGAGTAAATGAGGGTGAAAATGTGGCAACCAAGTGTAAATGTGCCCGACCTCTAGTGCTCACCCGAAGTCACCGCACAGCGTGAATGTCCTGTGCAGAGGTGGCCAGTGCCGTACACACATCTGTTTGATGTGATGGGTGCGGAGTGGTGGATGCTCCCAGCCAGGTCATTTCAATGACAACAGGAGACCACAATTCCCGCTGACTGGTATCTTTCAGGCTGAAGAGCTTCCGCAGTCTCTCCACTTCCATACTGATTAGAAGTGCTTGAGATCCATCATAACAGTGTCAGTGCTGTGTTTACAGGGGAAATTGTCGCTGTCTCTCGCTTGTGGAAGGTGACATAATGGAATTTCCTCCCTTTGTCCTGGTTGACAGGATGATGAGCGCTGTCTGGGCTCCAGTTCTGCATGCTTTGCCATTCATGGATGCCGGCTCAGCTGACAAGCCAGGGAAGGAGAGAGGGTGTGTCCTGTCACTGGGGGGTTGGGGGGCACAGGGGGGATGGGTAGGGAGCCAGTGGGGTGACCCAAATCTGCTGTCTGAGAGAGCACTGAGAAATGGCGGTTGACTTGGTGAAAGTGGGGGTGGGGCAGACACCAAAGATGAGGCTGCATCTCACGGGATCCTGGGAGGATTCTGAGACTCCGGACCCTGAAGACTTCTGGGGCTGGTACCTGGGGTATCTTTATTAGAGTAGGCGTCTAGACAGAGATTCAAAACATGTTTACCTCTTGTCACTCCCTCCCCTACTCCCCCAACTCCAAGTCACTCGCATAATTTATCTGTGTATTAATAACATGTCTTGTTCCAGAAAGGATTTAAGATTCTCAGTGTGACATATTATTAGGAGTTGGGCTGCATATTTAAGTTGAGACAAATTAAACAGTATATGTTTAGGTGGGGGCTGCAGGGAGGTAGGGGGGAAGAGAGGAAGACAGTCCTTTACTTACCTTGTCGCTTTTCCCAAGTAAACTAGGCCTTGTCCACCAGTATCCCAGGGAAAGGGATGGTATAGCAGAAAAACAGACAGAAATGAAGTAAGTTGGTTGCAAGTGCATAGGTCCTGGTTAAGAAGTTTTTAAGGGTGAGTCTGCAATCACTACCCTCTGCCTTGACCAGTGCAGAGCCTTGTAACTGGTGTCCTGCCAAGACTTACCCTCTCTGGTCCACTTTCTAACTTGTTGCCAGAGTGAGATTTCAGGTGCACAGACCTGGACAGATAATTTCTCAAATGAACATTTCATGACATCCCTTTGCCTACTACCTAAAGACCAAACTCCTTAGGGTGGTTTGTGCTGCTGCTGCTGATGATAATGATGACGGTGATAGCAGCATGATACTAGCGTCCTCCTACAGTTATTGACTAAGTACTGTGTGCCAGGCACTCCTTTAAGTGTATGTCTTATGTAATTAATCCCGCATGACAGCCCTATGAAGTCGTTACCATTATGTATTTCCACTTCCATCTGAGGAAACTGAGGCTCAAGAGGTTAAGCTACTTGCCCAGGTGACCCAGCTAGGACCTAGCTGAGTAGTCCGACTCGAGGACCTGTACCGTCCAAATAAGCCATGCTTTGCCATGTGGAGAATGAGTGTCTTCTGGCGTTTGCACAGAGCAATGCTGATAATAGCTGATATTTATTGGGAATTGAATATGTATAAGGCACTGTTTTACGTGCTTTATACTTATTTACACAATGAAACCTTATAGCAACCTTATATATGAGGTAAATGCTCTTATTATAATCTTTCCATTTTACAGATGGGAAAACAGCTGGTAAGTGGTAGACCAGGCTTCATCCCCAGGCAGTCTGAACCCAGACACTGTACCCCTAGTCACCCTCCCCACAGCTCTGAGTACCTGGCTCCAGGTTTCCAGAGCCAGGAGCCTACACAGGTGGTGTCTGACAGGGATATCTATGTTAATAGAAATAAAGTGATATTTGAAAATCCCCAGACTGGTAGGGCCCTCCCGCTGTCACCTGGCTCTGTCCCCTGAGTTGAGCTAAGTTTTCCTCTCAATTATTGAACATGGATAACAGGCTCAGGGGTGTTAAGAGTTCCCCAGGGACGGGGTTCTGCATCTCGTTTGGTCTCCTACCCAGTGTTTCATCACCTCAGGATGCCATCGGCCAGAAGCCTTCAAGCCTCTCAGCTGGAAAAATGATGATGAATAAAATAAACGAAGCAAGCTCTCAGTGCTGAAGCTCCTGATGGTGCCTGCAGTGGGGTGTTCCCCAGCATCTGTCTCCTGCCACCAGGTTGCCTTTTTATTGCCCAAAGATGTTGCTCCTCTTTTGTTGTGGGTCACTCAGGTACCGGGAGTCCAGGACTGCCTCATTATTCAACACAGTCGATGTTACACCCAGACTGCAGTACATTATCATTCAAATGAGCCAGCCACAATGGAAGAAAAAGCACGCAAGCTGATTTCCCTCCAAGGTCCTTTCGCCAGCTCTCCCTAATTACAGCCGGCAGTGATTGGGACGGTTGAACATGGAGGCTGACAGGGAGCCGTGATGGTACTCTCATCTAAGCAGAACACAGGCAGTGCCTACTCTCGCTCACACTGCTTAGGTAAGCAGCATTTTATTCACAGCTCAGTGCTGGAACAATGCTCTGAGTGTACAGTCAATGGTCTATGATAACATCTCTCTCCTTGGTCCCATATTTTTGGTCGTCTCTCACACACACACACACACACACACACACACACACACACACACACACACACCAGATTCATTAGTGACCATGGCTCGTCCGCACTCTTCATTTTTCTTAGCTTTCATCAGATTGGTTTCATAGTGACTTTCCTATCAATGCTCAGTAATTGTCCAAGGATAACATGCTCTATTCTCCGCCTTCACTCATTCACGCATTCATTCATGCTTCACACAACAAATATCCACTCAACATCTAAGTGTTAGGACAGCTTGCTGGATCCTGGGGATCTAAAGCAGTGATAATTCTTGCTCCTCCCATAGCTTAAAAGCTAGTGCAGAGTTAGGTATTCAACAAATAAATGCTCAGCTAAATATGCTTTTGCTAATTGTGATAAGTGCACTAAAGGAAGAAGAGTCATCACAAGAAAAAAATTATCACTATGTGAGGTGATGGATGTTAATTACATTTATTGTTGTGATCATTTTGCCATATGTACATATAGCAAATCATTGTTATATACCTTAAACTAGTACAATATTTCATGTTCATTATATCCCAATAAAACTAGAAGAAAAATTAAAAAAAAAGTAAAAGAAGAGGATGCTTATATTCTTGCATGAAATCTAAATATGCTTAGGGGAATGCTGATCCTCAACACTAACAAATGACACATAAGCTACCTGGTGTCCTTTTCCAAATAACATTTTGCTTAGGGTATACCTTGAAGAAAATGAAGTAGCTTTCAAAGTGTTCTATGTTTTCTGATGGGAATTTGATTATTAGTGAAGTTTTCTGACCTCCGTGATGATCTCATCTATTTCATTTCATTGGCTTTGAGTTGCTGTTGTGTGATGGTCTGTGTCTTTCCGACAATGCTTAGAACTTGGGAAGGTCGAATATACAGCAGGAGGAAGAAAACCTTCATGTATTTATTTGGCATTTTTAAAAACGTGTTCCTTATGTTGCAGACACTGTTTAATTCATCTTTCTATCCTCAACACCTGTCCCCATCGGTAGATTTAGATAATTTTTAATACACTGTAGTGAGGGCTATTATTTATCCACCAGGAAAATATTAATTAAGCATCTGCACGGTGTCAGTGCTGGGACCTGGAGTTCTGGGAGTGAAGCAGATCAAGACGCTCCTCTTTCAGAGCTTAAGGTGCGCTGAAAGGGATGGAGAAGGAATCATGCAATTGCAGTGCGGCAACGAACACGCTCTGATGGGAGAGGCTAGGGGGAGGCAATGGGAGCACTTGAGCTTGGGGTGTGGGGAAAGGAAAAGTTATGAAGGTTGAGACACTTTCGCTAAATAAAGACTGTGAGGCTGTGACTAGGCATAGAGGTGTAGGGAGGGAGCAGTAGATCTGGAGGTAAAGAGAAAGCGTGATGCATTTTAAGAATTCAAAGTTTTTGGTGGGAGAATGGAAAGTTGCAAGAGATGAGGCTGGAGAAGGAAGCAGGGGTCAGGGATGACTTTCTAGGCCCTGCTAATGGTGAGCAGGAACAGAGTTAGCAATTGTGAGTGCTGAAGGGATTTAATGGTGGAGGGAGTGGGGCTGTTGCATCTTCATGTGAGGACGCATCCTGGAGGCTGGGAAGCTGTTGCAGGGATCCGCAGGGAGATGGTGCAGTGGGGATGGAGTGCACAGAATTAGAGTCATGGGTGAGATGGAATCCATCAGTCTAAGGTCCTTGTGGTGAATGTAAAGGTTGAGGGAAAGGAAGAGGCCACTGAAGGGGTAGGTGGGGAATGGAGGTAAGAATGACCATACCTTGCTTTTTTCACCTCCGACAGCAGCGCATATAGAACTGCTATTTTGCTGTTTTTCTTTTAGAATCTTCACAGTGCTCCATAGCGTGGCTGTGCCATCATTCATACCACTATTCTCTTCTTGATGGGAAATTAAGTTGGTTCCAGTCTTTTACTATTACAAACCATGCTGCTGGGAACCTGTGACTTCATGGGAATTTCTAATAGTGGAATTGCTGGGTCAGAAGGGTTAGGAGACTCCCAAAGTCTCCCAGCCAGTGGGTGAAAGAGCTGATGTTCAAGCCCTACTGGAAGGAATTCCACCTTCGCCTTGTGTGCCCTCCAGAGCTGAGCACGTGGGCCTGGGAACCCAGGTTCTTCCTGTGGAGGGAGGACTGACTCTGCCCTGGATGGGAAATCACCTGGGGAGCTTTTACTCGTGCAGATTTCTGGGCCTCGGAATGAGAATCTCTCAGGCTGGGTTTGGAAACCTGACCCAAATGCTGCCCCTGACCCTCAGGCAGCCAGTTCATCCTGACTTTGAGTCCTGCATTGGGAACTACGGATCTCTTCCTTGAGATCCCCTTCAGTTCTAAAATCTGGGGATTCAAAATAGTCTACAAATTACCCTGCTCCAGAGTGTCCGGGAGAAGTGGGGGATGACAAGGAAAAACATTCTGAGATGTTCTAAATTAAAATGACAGCAGCCGGAGCGTGAGAGAGACAGAGTAGTTAGCCGGTGAGTCGCTGTGGACCAGTTCTGACGAAAGACTGCTCACATTCCTGTGTATCTGTTGGAATTTAGGATTAATTTCCAGGAGACTATTTTTGAGATTATCCAAAAAAGAGAATAGCCTGGAGCCATAGAACCAAGAGCCTCCGGAGGCTTCTAATTTACACCTGAATTTTCCAATCTGCTACCCACAGCTAATCCACAGGAGCGGACTTCTTCCTACCGTCTCTGCTTCAGTCCCAGAACTAGCCCCGCTTTACCTTCTCCTGTCCCCCTTGTCTACAGCTACTGCAAAGCCTTCAGAAGGGCTTACATCTTTCTCCTCTTACTTGATTTATTAAAAACACTTGCAAAACTTGGAGATGACAGACATGCTGTTTCTCCTACTGGCCATCCTACCGCTGGTGTGGACACCATGCCCCAAGGCCAGGCTTCTTTTTTATTTGCTAGCACTACCTGATAAACCCTTTCTTTTAAAAAGACTTTCAGCTGTGCGAGTTAAAGGTTTTTGTTTAACAGAGTGCTGGCACCCTCTCTCCACTTTGTGGGATTTTCCTCTCCCTTCTCCCGTGATGCCTTGTGACACCACGATGGATAATAGAATCGCAAATGCCCAAATTTCATCCAATCTCATGGATCAGGAGGTTGGAGATCACACTGGGGCCAGTCTCTGACTACCCTCCCCCACTGGAGGAAGGCACTGCACTCCTGTTGGAGCCAAACTCCTAGCAGCAGGCCTATACGGTGGTATATCTGGCCCACGTCATGGTCCTTTTGACCAGAAAATACTTTGCCAGAGTGGAAAGAGCCCCAGGAAAGAGGGGTTTCTTCCCCTCAGCCTGGGGAGCGCCTCTCCACACTGTCCGAATATGGGTCCATAATCCTTCAGCCACTTGTTAGAATCACCTGGGCTCGCTTTGAGAAATCCTGATGCCTGGGACCTCACCTAGTGATTTGGATTGAACTGGTCTAGGGCAGGAACCAAGGCCAACTTCCTCTAGTGATTCTAATGAGCAGCCAGCTTTGTGTGCAGGAGCCACTGTGCCAGGTCTCCTGCCCTCTCTCTTGGGGGCAAAGTGGGTTATAGTTTCCTAGGCCTCTGAGGGTCTGGCTCAGCCCAGCATGAATGTGAGCAAGGCTATGGCCCAAGAGTTCTCTCTGAGACAACCAGACGACAGAATGGGGCCAACGCTGGCACTCTGGCGGTGCCCAGAGCCTGCTCTTGGGAAGGTGTGGCTGCTGCAGACAAGAGTGCCTCTCACTAGCTCTGTGCCCACACCATCTGCTGATACAGCTTTCATGCAGCATGGCCTCTATGCCCAGAGCAAACAACTCCTTTCCTTTTTCCTAAATTAGGAAGTGTGTGATCGGCACTTGCATCGGTTCCTGTTGACCACCGAGCAGCATGATGCACCAACACTGTTGCTCATGATTTATGATAAAAATAAAATTTGTTAGGTGCAAAGGGAGCTTTGCTCCCAGAGGGCCCTGTGAAGTGGCACTATTAATTCAGAATCATGAACCACTCTCTTCTGGACACTCCACCTTGACTTTGTGTCACAGCTGAGGAAAGGAACAACATGGACCATGAGTGAGAACACCTGAACTCTACCTTAATTACTGATTATTTGGCGCCATTGAGTGTCTCTCTCATCTTTTTAGACCTCGGTTTCCTCAACTGTAAAACTAAGAGATGTCCTTTTTGAGCGTTTCTACCCTGAGGCCCTATGCATCTCTGAAGGGTCATTAAGTCCACGTGGATGTTCCTTGGCTTCCCCTTCCCCTTGGAAGAGAACTAGTCGCACAGAACATAAGAACTTGGGCATTTAAACCAAGACATAAATACTGATTTCCATCTGGAAACATGCTCAACTCAACCTCTTGCCATATGACAACCTTCTTCCCAGCATGCCAAGCAGAGTGTCTGAGAGATGATGTCTTTAAATGCGATTTTCACTGCTCAGGAATGAGGAGTTTCACAGGGGCCAAGTGCCCCAGCTGTTCAGGGGATATGCCGCTCTGAGAGGGGCTCTGTGGAGACCGTCTCTATGTTTGGCAGCTGCGGGGAATGCCTGATGAAGAGGCTGATGAGGAGGCTCCTGGAGGGGAGGGGAAGTGCCCAACTGGCCTGGACATTTGTGTCCCAGAAGCCATGGAATAGGTTTTTATAATGAGCTGGCTCTGTGCCCTCTCAGCTCTTACTGGCAGCTGAAGCTGGGAATTCCACACCTGTAGACTCAGCTGGCTCCAGGCTGTGCTGGGGCTGATCCTAGGTTTACAGGGGTGGGTTAGAAAGAGCTCTCATCAGACCAACGTTGAGTGTGCCCGTGGTTTTCCGCCAGCCTTAGTGACCCAGTTTCCCCTGATTTGGGTTCTTATATCAGTTAAAGTGCTCTAAGCTGAAATAAACAGATAACCCCACAGCAATTAGCTCAAAGGATCTGTATTATCTTACAGAACTTGAAGACCCAGGCTGTATAGATACCAAGTTTGACTGTTTCTTAGATTAATGACATTATCAAGGACCCATATTCTCTGTGCTTCTCCCTTCTGCTATCCTTTATATTAACTTTGTCATCTGCTGGTAGCAGGATGGTTGCAGCTGTTCCAGGCGTCACATCTGGATGCGATGATATCTGAAGGAGGAAGAGACTGTCCTTTCTGAGGCTTTCTCCTAAGAGGGAGGAACTTTCCCCCCATGTCTCATTGGCTCTGGTTCAGTGTCACTGGGAATAGTAGATTGGCTTAGATTAATCATTTAAGGTGGAATGGATTTGGAGGAGGCAACCCAATGTCCACCGGGGTTTCTAGTGTCATCTATTTTTTTTTCGGGGGGCGGGGGGCTTGGTAGTGTATCTATCTGCATTCTCGTTTGCTCACTCACCTTCTTTTTAGTTATTTACCAATTACCTCCCTTTTTATCTTCTATCTCCATCACAAGCCCCTATGCATTTATTGCAGGTGGGCTTCCAAAACCTAGACTCTCTTGTCCTGACTCATCTACCTGCTAAACTCTGGATCCCATGTTCCTATTCCATTGGCGTAGATGTGCTTCTGGGTGAGACAGGCTCAGTTGAACCTTAGGGTTGGGTGAAGGCTCACAGGTCATGGTCCTCTTCTTTCTTCTTGTCTTTTCTGACCACATGGATTACTCGTAACCCGAACTGGAAGGTATGGTCATTTCAAGTCCTACCACCACATACTACTGGGAACTTACCACTGGTCACTAACTTCTTCCGCTAACTCCTTGGCTGGGAGTGTCAGGGCAGGGTTTAGAAGGAAAGGTCTCATGAAGTTTTGCTCTGTTGGGAATCCCACCATGGCTTGCAGTGGTGGGGAGATGACAAGTGGTCCTTTCTGCCAAGGACATTGAAAAGATCATACTCTACCATGTATGCCGGGAAGCCACTACTCTGTAATGTCATGACCTCGGGCTGAAAGAATTGAGTCCTGTTACCTTTCTCTCCTTCCTCCATGATATTCTGAGGTTCCTTGGTTGGGAGTGTAGTAAAGAAGGGGCAATGCACAGCTGCAGGGCCAGTTTGCAGGAACCTGCCACCATGGCATGCAGGTGATATTTGCCAAACCACTAACTAGGGAATTCTGCATAAGAGCCAGAATAGGAGGGAGGGGCTAGGGCAGAATGTGCGGTGAATTCCCCCAGCAGACTCAATGCTGCCTAGCTTCTGCAAGTCCATTTTTATTTTTTAAAACACACAGAGAAGAGATCTTTTGGTTTATAGAACATCCTCTATAAACTGGGCCAGGAAGGCATTATCATCTCTGTTTTATAGTTGACGAAACTGAGGTTCAAAAACACTAAGCCATTAGCTTGCTGTGCAGAAAGTTAGTGGTAGATTCTTTTCACTGCCCTCCATATACCAGCTTGACTAAGCTGACCACTCAAGGTCAAACTGGTCATTAGTGATGGATTTGAACTCATGAGCACCCAACACTTCTCGCTGGCTGTGTTATACAGTGCTGAGGAGTGAGGTCAAACTGAGGTGTTCTAGGGGACTGTGACCCAAGTGTGACCAGAGTCTCTCATCAGACTGTCTTCAATCCTGACAGTGCCCATGGACATCCTGGCAGGTGGAACTGAGCTGTACCCACAAGCAGAACTGCGGGCAGCACACAGGAGAGGCCCTCAATGCTATTCTGGAGCCTCGGTAGGCAGCTCTGTGGTAGAAAGACATTGTATTCTGTGTGTGCGTGCATGTGAATAGTGTGTGCATGATGGAATCTGTGCACACACCTGGCTGTGTATGGCATGCGTGGCTGGGTTGGCCTCCCAGATTCCCAGGCAACAAACACTTCTGCAAAGCTTTGGGGCCAGCTTTGGTTGCTCTTTAAAAATGAAATTGCCTTCCAGATGCTTTTTTCACTTGTTTTTTTTCCCTCCACTCGACAGAGCTGACTAAACTTTTCATTGAGGGGCTCTAAAGAGGAGTGTATCATTTCACGCTCCCTTGTTTAGCTTCTCCAAATCTAAAGCCAAAGCTGGCGCAGCTACTGATTAGCAGAAATCAAAAGCAAAGGCTGGGCTTTGATGGGGAAGCTGCTACATTAGAGAGGGCTGGTTGTTTTACAATTGCAGGGTAAGGTCCACAATATTACCCACCACTGAATGGCCATTAGATTGCAAATTACCGGTCACTTTGCTGGACGGCTCAGCCGTTCTATAATCATGATCATAATATCCCCATAATGGTCAAGCCCAGGCACCTACCAGGAGTCTGGCTGCTGAGGCGCCAAATTGCTGGGCTGCATACAGTAATGATTATCCCAGCAGGAAGAAGGAAAGCTGCCCCAAGTCTTGGGTGTGTGGCATTCCGTGCTAGCTCCCAATAGGAAGCGTAAGGGACTGCTGGGATTACCCCAGGGTTCCCTGTCCCCAGAGTTCTATCCACTGAAGGTCTAACTTTGTGTGGTTGTCACGTTCCATAGCATTTCCAAGTACCTGGTCTCTTGGGTCAGATGTGCCAGCTGGGATGTGAACCCTGAACTGATAAGTAGAAAAGGAAAGTAATTGGTTTTACCCCAGCCTTTTGCTAGTGAAGTGTGTGTGTGTGTGTGTGTGTGTGTGTGTGTGTCTGGTGATGGACATGTGGCTGTGAAATACACAGAAAGTTTCAAAAGCATTGATACATTGATTAAGTTGGCTCGTGGGTTCATATCTTACATACATACTTTATGTACTCTTTTGTGGTACAAATATGTAGAGAGAAAAAGAGAAGATAACGCTGATGGGGTGATGAGTCCTTAGGCCTAAACTTGGCCAACGTCAAGGTCCTTCAGGACACATGCTCAAGTGGGCAGCTTGGGGGTGACAGGGGCTATTGATAGAGGCAGACAGTGTTACCTGGAACAACAGTGTTGCCTGAAACAGCAGCGCTGGTAGCAGGAGGAGGCCTTATTCACTCCAGGCCTGAAGGGGAGGGAACTGAGCCTGAGGAGAGAGCTGCCTCACAGAAGCTGTGGCTCTAGGTAAAGGGACCCAGGATGGGGGTGGGAGTGGGGACCAGGAAACTAAAGGCCCCGACTTCTCTTGAGTTTTGCCCTCCATTCTCATGGTACTGCCTCCTATTGGCCAAACCCAACCAGAAGCCAGAGGGCAAGGCAAGGGTGGAGGATCTGGAAAAGTAAAGCAGGCATTTACAGTGCCTCAGGCCACACCTATTTGTTAATGGGCTATCTAGGCATTGGCTGGCTGAATTCCAAGGTCCATGCCTTCCCTGTGCTGCCTGGGAGTTATCCCTGGAGGACTCCAGACTTGCCCTTCCCCTCCCTGGGTT